>NW_027459769.1:0-97134 GCF_025594145.1 Primulina tabacum | reverse complement strand
AAGACTCCGTGCTTGCATGCAAAGATCATGCGAGGGAAACTCTCCTCCATCTATCTGCTCAAGAGAAACTGCTCCATGCCCAAAGGTCTTACTAACACTAACCTTTTCTAGAAATCAATGAGAACTATGTTCTTCGGAAGCCAGTCCATTCCAAAGATAATATCAAATTCTGGCATCGGCAAAACGATCAGATCGGCGTACACTAGGTTGCCCTGTAGTTCAAGATCGATGTCTCTGACTACACTAAAAGCTGATAACTCTTCCCCTGATAGGACCGTTACTAATAACTCACGTCAAATCCAATAGACTTAACGTCCAGAAGATTAGCGAACGTCTCCGAAATAAAAGAGTGAGTGACCCCTGAATCTATCAAGGTCTTCGTGGCTACTCTCTTTATGAAAATATTTCCTGAGAGACGTTGGTACAACACAAAAGCTTATATTCCAAAATTTCTAATCTTAACCTCAAGCATAGTTGAAATTTATACCCCAAGTCACCAAAATATTAACTTGCACACTAATAATCCCAAATAAAATTCAAAGCATGCATAGCAAGAATAATGCGGTGCTGAATTGAATTGGTTACCAGTCAGCAGGGTCGTGTCTGGGTTTGCCTCCTCTGCTTGCATGGCGAACACTCTACCCTGGGTTGGCTGCCTCCACTATGGGGCAGTCCTTCAACATGTGATCGCTGGCTCCGCATTTAAAACACTTGCCCGATCCATATAAACAATGTCCCGATGCTGGCGGCTTCACTTCGGGCACACTGGGTACTCAACGGGCCTCTGAGGAGCCTTCTGTTGAGGAATAGAACCCTTGCCCTTCGGTGGTCCTGAAATGGCTTCTTCCCTGCCTGCCCCTGGTAAGGTCTCTTAAATTGAGGTCGCTGATGCTGCTGTTGCGGTGCTGATAGGGCCTCTTGCCCTGCCTGTTAACCACGATGTCTCTCTGGTCTTGCTCTGCCGCTAAGGCTCTAGACACGGCAACGGCATACGTAGTCAGACCAGCAACCCTCACATCACGAGGCAAGATCGGCGCAAACCATCCATTAAATGCCTCAGCTTACCCTGAGCATCATTAGCTATCAGGGGCACAAAGTGACACCCCCTTTCAAACTTCCTGACGAAGTCTGCCACGCTGCTGTCTCCCAGTCGCAGCGTCATGAATTCCCTGGTCAGGCTAGATCGTACTTCCTCAGTGAAGTACATGGAGTAGAATACCTCTTTAAACCCATTCCACGTCAGTGTTTGCAAGTCCACTGACACCGATGCACTATCCCACCATAACCTGGCGGCCTATGTCAGAAGGAATGTGGCACACCTGACCCTATCTGCATCTTGCAGCTCCATAAAAGCGAAAATCACCTCGATGGACTTAATCCATCCTTCAGCTATCATCGGGTCAGTAGTCCCCGAGAACTTCTTAGGATTCATCCTCCTAAACCTTTCCTACACAGCCTCTGGCCTGGGCCTCGCCCCCATGTCCACTGTCGCCCGGTTCCCCCAATTGTGCGAAGAACTGAGTCATACCTGCAAGCATCTGTGCCTGCATATCTGGCGGTGGAGGAGGAGGAGCGTCTCTCGCTTCCTCTCGAGCCTCTCTGTCCTCATCCCTTGCTTCCCGGTTAATCATGCGTCTAGGAGGCATACTGATCCAACAATTTACCCAGCACGTAACCCAATGTACATGAATATAATCAATAGCATAAGATGCACGTAATTTGAAATTAAAACATGGACATGCTGAAATCATGACTTAATGCTTAATACATGGAATAATTCAAACCCTTAAAACTTACAGACTTGAGGTGTGGCTTCGTGAGCTTCTCGCAACTTGCAGTAGGCATAACCCTTTACAAGAACCTGGCTCTGATACCAACTGTAACGTATCTTATTTTGAACTACTTGAAATTTGCAGAAAAACAAAAAATTTCTTAAATATAAAATATACTTTCAAATTGTGATCATAAATAAACTGTCCAACCAAAAGTATTTGCAATAAGATAGATCACATATAAAGTTTGCTAAAGAAAAATACTTGTTTAAACATCATAAACCAAAACGTAAAATCAGAGTAGTTGAAGCATTGCGATAAAAACTTAAAAACATGGGTGGTCCTCGGGTTTAGCTTCCCGCTCAGTCCAAGCCAGCTCACTGGTCATCACCTCTTGTCTCCTCAAATTCATCCTCACCTGCATCGATCAAATCTAGTGAGTCTAAAGACTCAACATGCATAAACTGGAAATAACAAGTAATACGTAATAAAACCACATGCATGTTTAAAGTAAGACGTACATACTTGAAACTTGAACGTAATAGCATAAATGTACTTGAATCATTAACGTAGTAGCATAAACGTAAACGTGCCCATCATAAGAATTTTCTTGATCATACATGCATCATACATACTTGAGCATACATATATCATTTTGCGTAGAGATATGTTTCAAAGCAAGTGACCCATACATAAATACGCCCATCAGACTAAACCAGAGTACTAGGCTGGCAGGGGAAGTCCACTACCACATACATGAGATCCTCGTTCATAATTTAACGGGTGGATTGGTCCCTGGTCATACTTTACCGCTTTCCAATCCTGATCTAAACCCGGTCATATTTTACGGGGGTGGAGAGGTCTTCGGCCACATTCGCTGACTTCCAAACCCGTTCATAATTTGGTCAAAAGACATTTAGTGTAGTGCCCAAATTCAGCACACGTATAACCCATGCATTTATTTAATTAGTAAATCATTTAATTAATTTTAAATTGATCTTATCAGTGCATGATTTATGAAAATACATTATTTTTAAATTAGTCATGTTTATGTGATGCACGGTAAAATATTTTTCGATTTTCATGTTTCAGGCGATCATTCGAGGCGGGATTGAGGAAAAGACCCGGTGACGATTTTGGCAATTTTAATGCGGCATTTTATTTTTAAGTTAAGAGTGGGGCATTTTAATTAATTTATGAAGAGTTAGTATTTTAAAGCCTAATTTGTTTATTTAGTGAGTTTTAACACTTTAAAACTTTTAAAGTTGTCAAGGGTGCACTTTATTTTAATGTAGAGGATTTTATTTAAGATTAGTAGGAATAGTTTTCTTTTTATTTGTCAATGATGTTAACATTTAATTAGTATATTGGTTAGCATGTTAATTATTTTAGTTAAGGAAATTAATCCCTTAATTTATCTCTAAACGCACGCACACACACATGATTACACACTAAAACTCACGCTTTTTGCACAACGCGCACACACCTCCATTCATTCAGATTTTTTTGAAAAGAAATTTTAGGGTTCTTCTCCCCATAGCAGCCGCCCCCTTCTCTAACAATTTCCAACAAGTTTTGTTGAGTTTTCTTCCAAGATTCTCGCGCCACATTCGTCCCGGATCAAGCCTCGCTCCGTTCCCGCATCGATATCGCCGTTTCGGTAAAGTTTATCATCATAAGGCACGTATAATCTCTCTTTTGCTGCATCGATCATGTCATAGTATGTGTTGCGTTGTTTTTATGCGTAAAATCCATGTATGATGTGTAGTAGTTTGAGCAGTTAATTGTTTTATCGATTTTGAAGGAAAATTTTTAGATCTAAACCACGTTTTTACTGTTCTTATTAAAACTGCGAATGTTCGGTCAAGATTTTGGGAAAACTGTCAACGCGAAAAACGTAGAACTTTTTGATACCTTCGATATGATATAAGATTCGAAATTTTTGAATAAAAATTGAGTGAGTTATGGATTTTTCGTGGGACTGCTCAAACTGCATTTTCAGAAAATTATGATATTGATGCGTTCTTAATTTATTTGTTGCAGGCTTCGTTGGGGATCAACGGGCGATTGTTGTTGCGTCTAGGTATGATTATTATGATTGGGTTGGTATTTTGTATGTCGTTTAGTGTCGATAGGTACTCGAGCACCTTAGTAGTCGTAGGAATCGAGTTGGTGTCGATTACCACGTTTTTTGAATTGTATGTACCATAGGGTGAACATCGTTGCTTTGGATGTCGTACGAAATTTGTTTGATGTTATTGCATGCTAGGATGGGTCTCGGGGTGCCGATTCATAGTCCGTGCCTTTGTTTCTTTCATGGTGTCATCCTTGCGAGCCTACACGGACCCCTATACGGACCCTAGCACGGGGTCTGTCCTCACTTCTTCCCGAGTTTCACTTTTGCGCACCTACACGGACCCCCACCCGGACCTAAGCACGGGGTCGTGCCTTCCCTTTTCTTCACGAGTCATTTCACCGCACCCACACGGGCCCGGAGCCGGACCTTGGCACGGGGTCCGTGTACTTGAGTTTTGGGGAATATTATGGTATGCTTTGAGGTTTGATGTCTTGGTTTAGTGCAATGTTTAACAATGTCGAGTCACGGGAATTTTAGAACGTCCTAAGAAAATGTATGAACTCATGGGTAAGCTTGACTGTTACGTTTAAGTTACACCCGTTAAGCTTATGAATTCACGTTAGTATGTTGTAGCAACGACCCCGGTCGAAGTCCAACGAATCCCTCAACGCCAAGTAAGTATGTTGACGTGCAAGAAAATATTTTAAGTTTTTGAGGTATGCTAATTGTCTTGTGACCAAATTATGAATGGTTTGGAAGTCGGTGAACGTGGCCGAGGACCTCTCCACCCCGTTAAATTATGAACGGATTAGATCGTGGTTGGAAAGCGTTAAATTATGAACGGGGACAACCAGCCCGTTAAATTATGAACGGGGATCTCATTTATGTGGCAGTGGGTACGTCCCTGTCAGCCCAGTACTGTGGTTTGTCTGATCAGGCGTTTATTATGTATGGGTCACTTGCTTTGAAACATCCTCTACGCAAAATGAAGTCATGTATGTTTAAGTATGATCAAGTATGCAAGCATGTTTATGAAAGCTTTTAAGTTATGGCACGTCTATGTATGTATGCAAGTTCAAGCTCATTTCAAATCCAAGCTTCAAGTATGTACATTCTATTTTAAAGTTGCATGCGATTTTATTATGTAATACTTGCTATTGTCAGTTTATACGTGTTGAGTCTTTAGACTCACTAGACTTGATCGATGCAGGTGAGGATGATCATGTTGAGACGAGGGGTGGGGACCAAGGAGCCGGCTTGGACTGAGCAGAAGGCTAGACCCGAGGACCGCCCGCGCTATATTTAAGATTTTAAGCATGAAAATATTGATACTCTGATTTTATGTTTTGATGCGAGATGTTCTGAGCAAGCTTTTTCTTAAACAAGATTTTTATATTGGTGAATGGATGATGTAGTGACGACCGTATTGATTTTATTTTCGTATTCAAGAAAATTTTTAATTTTTCCACAAATTTTAAGTAGTAAAAAGTACGGTTCGTTACATTTAGCATATCTCAAAAACTTAAAATATTTTCTTATGCACGTCGAACATACTTACGTGGCGTTAAGGGATTCGTTGGATCTCGTTTGGGGCCACTGCTGTACATACTAACATGAGTTCGAATACCTATCTTGCATTACTTAGACGTATAGTCATGCTCATACCCAAAAATGACCAAACATTCTAAATCTCTCGGGACTTGACTTCGTTTAATCATTGTACTAAATCATAACATCAAACCCAAAACAATCCCTAAAAAAATTTAAATTTTTTTTAAAATTTTTTTTTAAAAGGGGACACGGACCTCGTGTAAGGGTCCGTGTCGGGGTCCATGTAGATGCTGAAATATCGCATTTTGAAGGAAAAATGGACACGACTCCGTGTATGGGTTCGGGAAGGGGTCCGGGTAGCCTCTGACTTGCAAACTCGCGAAAATTCACTAACTTATTGATTCATTCTTCCAATCCAAGCCTAGGGACAATGAAACAACACCTCGAGACTCATCCTAGGATGCTATTACATTGATTCAAATTCAAACAAACGTCCCAAAACAAATACGCATCACAAACTACGCAACTCAATCCGTGAACTCGACATTTGACACCAAAACACATCCTACCACTTCTAAGCAAACAAGTGCCTATCGACGCCATCCGACACCCCAAAAACCATCTCAACATCATACTCAACATACTTAAACACAGCAGTGATTACCCGTTGGTCCCAACGAAGCCTGCAACAATAAAACTTCAAGAACACATCAAGAATGCATTATCCGAAAAACACAGTTTGAGCAGTCCCACGAAAACAATCATAACTCACTCATTTCCTATCCAAATATTTCGAATTTACTGTCAAATCGAAGGTATCAAAATGTTCTACGTTTTATATGTTGAAAATTTTCCAGAAAATCTACAAAAAGTCGCAGTATTTAAAAAGACATCAAATTTTGAGTTTTCACATCTAAAATCGTTTCAAAACCGATCCAACAAATTTTTGCTCAACGTTTTACAACATACATGGATTTTTACGCATAATAAACATAAGAACATATAAACAACAATCGATGCAGAAAAAAATTATACATGCCTTTTGGTATTTAAAAATACCGAAACGACGACACCGAAGCGGGAAAGATGCGAGGGACGATCCGGGACGAACGTGGCACGACTTTCTTTAAGAAAAGCCAACAAAATCGCTAGAAAATCAAAGAGGAGAGGGGCGGCTGTTGAAGTTCTATGAACCCTAGGTTTTGCTCGCAAAAAAATTAAAACAACACAAATGACATATGTGTGTGTCTTGTAAGTTTAGTGTGTGTAAAAGTGTGTTTTTGTGTGAGTTAATAATAGGGTTAATTAGGGGCTAAATTGTGCTAAAATTAATAATTAGCAAACAATTAAAAATGCTAACCCACTTTCAACTTAATAAAATCCCTTAATTTAAAATTAAATGCACACTTGCTAAACTTTAAAAGTTTTAAAATCCTAAAATCACTAATTAAATCAACTAGGCTTTAAAAATGCTAAAAACTAAATAAACTTTTAGAATACCCCAATCCTAACTTAAAATAAAATACTACATTTTAAAATCGCCATAATCGTCGCCGGTCTCTTTTCCTCGATCTCGCATCGAATAATCGCCTGAAACATGAAACTCAAGAAAACATTTAACGTGCATCACATAATAAATAATTAAAATAATACAATTTAAATAGATCATGCATCGCAATAGATCATTTTAAACTTAAATAAATAATTTAGCAATTTAAATAAATGTATGGGTTTTACGTGTACTGAATTTGGGCTCTACACTATCTCTCAAAGTCGACTGTGCCGTCCATGTGGCAAGATTATGGGCCTTGCCCCTAGCATATACTGTAAGCTCAAACCGCTGCATCTCGGACTGCAGTGGTCTTTGAAG
The DNA here is from genome assembly GCF_025594145.1 of Primulina tabacum. Classification (NCBI taxonomy): domain Eukaryota; kingdom Viridiplantae; phylum Streptophyta; class Magnoliopsida; order Lamiales; family Gesneriaceae; genus Primulina; species Primulina tabacum. Next base: position 89,864 of record NW_027459769.1, on the reverse strand, counting down.
AGATAATGAGTAATAACTGCCGTCTTTCGACTCAGCGTCCGCCACTACATTAGCTTTTCCCAGATGGTAGCTAATCTCACAGTATCAGTATTTCACCAACTCAAGCCATCTTCGCTGTCGCATATTCAAATCTTTTTGGGTGAAGAAGTATTTCAAACAATAATGGTCAGTGAAAATATTGCACTTCTCCCCGTAGAAGTAATTCCTCCAAATTGTCAATGAAAAAACTACCGCTGCAAGCTCAAGATCATGAGTAGAGTAATTTTTCGTGAACTTTCAACTGTCTTGACGCATAGGCTATAACTCGGTCGTTTTGCATCAGAACTTCGCCCAAACCAAGTTTAGAAGCGTCGGTATAAATAACATACTCTCCTTGACCCGATGGCATAGATAACACTGACGCTGAAATCAAAGATTGCTTCAACTTGTCAAAACTATCTTGGCACTCGGATCCCCATAAAAACTTTGCATTCTTCTTTGTCAAGCAGCGGTCATGGATACTGCAATAGATGTGAATCCCTGAATAAACTTTTGATAATAGCCAGCTAGTTCCAAGAAACTACGAATCTCAGTTACACTCTTCGGTACTTACCATTCTTTCACTGCCTCGACTTTACTTGGATCAACTTCAACTCCATCTCCAGAAATGATGTGGCTAAGAACGTCACTCTATCAAGCCAAAATTCACACTTGCTGAATTTTGCAGACAACTTCCTATCTTCAAATACTTGCAGTGATGTCCTCAAATGACGACAATGTTCCTCTTTATTCTTCGAATATAGCAATGAAGACTATGATGAAATGATCCAGATACGGCTGAAATACACGATTCATGATATCCATGAAGAACGATGGCGCATTGGTCAACCCAAATGGTATGACCATAAACTTGTAGTGCCCATATCTAGTCCGAAACGATGTCTTATGAACGTCAGACTCTTTCACTTTCAATTGATGGTATCCAGAACGAAGATCAATTTTAAAGAATATCGATGCTCCTTGCAATTGATCAAATAAATCTTCATTTCTTGGTAGATGATACTTATTCTTGATAGTCACTCTATTCAGCTCTCGATAATCAATACAGAGTCGCATACTATCATCTTTCTTCTTCACAAATAATATGGTGCGCCCCACGGACAGTAACTAGGGTGAATAAAACCTTCGTCTAGAAATTCGTGGATTTCATCTTTTAATTCTTTCATTTTAGCGAGTTCTAGACGACAAGGTGCTTTAGAAATGGTTACAGTACCCGCATCAACTAAATAGAAAATTTCACCTCACGGTCAGGTGGAATGCTAGAAACGTCCTCAAGAAAGACACTAGGAAAGTCTCTGACAATCTCAACATCCTCCAACTTCTTACTGATATGAGCATGTGCGGTAGTGACACATGTTAGAAAGGCTTGGCATCCTCGTCTCATAAGCTTCCTCGCACACAGACAAGAGATAATGTGCGGCATTTTCTTGTTCCTCACCGCCTCAAAAACTAAAGATTTCCCACTAGGCGGTCGAATAGACACTGATCTCTGATGAAAATCTATCGAAGCTCCATTTGCTGATAACCAATCCATACTGAGTATATGTAAAATTCAGGCATTGGGGGTACGATAAGATCTTCCTGAACCACATCTTTAAATAAACGAAGCTCCAGATTCTACACAATACTAGACGTGATCATTTGATCACGAGAAGGAATAAAAACTTTGAAACCCAATCCCATATCCTCATGTGTAATATTTAGTCGCTTAACGAAAGTCTCGGATATGAAAGAGTGTGTAGCTCCCGAATCCAGCAATTCATAGGTAGCTGCAACTAGAATAAATATCCTCCATGTGTAAAAAACGTTTTAGATTACTCGTGTTGAAACTTAAGGAATTTGTATCATTAATTTCCCAAAAATTTCATGAAGATGATTGATTGGATCATATTGTTCATAGGAAAATTTATAATTCCCCCTTATAATTTTGATTAATTACATTTTGCCACCTCAACTCTTCCAAATTTACATTTTAGTCTCCAGAAATTTTTCAAAAATTGCATATTGACCTTTAAAATTACGGAAATTTCACTTTTGGTCCTTACATTTTCGGAATTTACGATTTAGCCCCTTAAGTTTTTAAAATTTTAAATTTGGTCCTCAAACTTCCGAAAATCACAATTTAGCCCCTAAATTTCGGTTAATTACATTTTGGTCCTTATTTTTTCGAAAATTTGCATTTCGGTCATTAAATTTTCGGAAATTGCATATTATTCCTTTCAAAATTGCAAAAATTCCTAATCATGCCCTTTGTAGAGCCCAAAATCAGTACACGTAAAACTTATGAATTTATTTAAATTTTCAAATTATTTATTTAAGTTTAAAATGATTTTAGAGATTCATGATTTATTAATTTGCATTATTTTTTTAAATTATTTATGATTATGTGATGCACGTTATAAAGTTTTCATGAGTTTCACGTTTCAGGCGATTATTCGAAGCAGGATCGAGGAAATGAGACCGGCGGCGATTCGTGCGATTTGTAAAATGCGTTATTTTATTTCAAACAAAGAAAGTGGCATTTTAAATGATTTATTAAGTTTTAGTATTTTATAACCTAATTTAATTATTAAGTGAATTTTTAAGATTTTAAAACTTTTAAGTCTATCAAGTGTGTTTTTTATTCTAATTAAGGGATTTGTTAAATTAGTGTGGATTAACATATAAATAGTTTGTTAATTACTAATTAAGAAAAATTTTATCCCCAATTACCTAAACACACGCACACACGCTATCACACTCACACCCACATTCACGATATACATACACACATTTCATTGTCTTTTCATTTCATTTGTTTGAGAGAAAGCTTAGGGTTCTAAGTTTTAGCAGCAGCCTTCCCTTCGTCTTCAAAATTCCAGCAATTCTCGTCCACTTTTCTTCAAGAAAATCTTGTCACGTTTGTCCAGGATCAACCATCGCATCCTCTCCGCTTCGATATTGTCGTTTCGGTAGTTTTAAATATCAAGGCATGTATATTCCTTCGTTGTTGCATCGATCTTATCATAGTATACGTTTTGATGTTTATTATATTTAAAAGTTCATGTATGATGTGGAAGAGTTTGAGAAAATTTGGTTGGATAAAAATTTGAAACGATTTTCAGATCTCAAAACCTAAGGTTGCTTTCATTTCGTGTACTGTTCATTTTCTATTGATATTCTGGAAAAGTTTTCAACATATAAAATAGTACTTTTTGATACCTTCGATTTGACAGTAAATTCATATTTTTTTAACAAGAAACAAGTGAGTTATGATTTTTCTCGTAAAATGCTCAAACTGCGATATTATGAAAATGTGTTCTTGATGTATTCAGAATTGTTTGTTTCAGCCTTCGTTGTGAATCTCGGGTGATCGCTGCTGCGTTTATATATATTGAGTATGATATTGGGGCAATTTTTAGTGCTTCATTTCGTGTCGTTAGGCACTTGATTGCATTAGAAGTGGTAGGAAGTGTTTTGGTGTCAAGGGTTTGTGTTCGCGAGTTGTGTTGCGTTGTATGATGTGTGTCGTTGTTTTGGGGCATTGTGTGAGTTTGGAACATTGCCATAGCGTCCTAGGTTGAGTCCCGTTGTATCTGTTCGAGTCGATACGACGTGGCTAAGTGATTGCATCAAATTTGTGCTTTTGGGGTCAAGTTGGCGTAGAACTAGTGCCGCATTGCTCTGTGAGGAGCGTCGCGGCACTGCCTGGTGGCGCCGCGCAAGTCCCAGCGCCTAGGCACTTTTCCATGACTTTTAAACCACTATAATGTACATGTCTTCCATGTTTGGGGAAATGTTCACACTTCATATAGATATTGTTTCGGGTTTCGAGATCATGATTTATTACGATGATTAAACGAGGTCAAGTCCCTAGTGACTTAGAACGTCATATGTCATTTGTTTACTTTGGGTAGTGAGCACGATTATTACGTCTAAGTTATGGAAATTTAAGTGCATGAAATTGTGTTAGTATGTGTAGCAGTGGCCCCAAGCGAGATCCAACGATTCCTTCAACGCAACGTAAGTATGCTTGACGTGCAAAAGAATATGTTTTATTTTTGAGGTATGCTAAATGTCTTGTGACAATTATGAACGGGTTTGGAAGTCGGTGAACGTGGCCGGTGATCTCTCCACCCCGGTAAAGCATGACCGGATTTAGATCAGGATTGAAAGCGGTAAATTATGACCAGGGACCAATCCACCCGGTAAAGCATAACTGGGGATCTCATGTATGCTGTAGCGGACATCCATACGAGCCCAGTACGTGATTTAGTCTGATCAGGCGCATTTATGTATGGGTCACTAGCTTTAAAACATATCTCTACGCAAAATGATGATGTTATGTATGTCCAAGTATGTATGATGCAAGCATGTTTATGAAAACTTATACGATATGATGGCACGGTTTTTTTTTTTTTTTTTGCGTGTACGTTGAAGACTTTGTTTGTAATTGTTTTACTTCAAATATGAAATTAGCTCGATGGACTTAACCCATCCCTCAGCTATTAAACGATTACATTTTTGAAAACTTTGTTTATAATTGTTTTACTTCAAATATTTTTAGACGAGCAGTTTAACTTTAACGCAATCTAAAAATTTTTATTTATTTAAGAAACTTTTTAATTCTCTGCAAATTTTAAATAGTTTAAAAGTACGGTACATTACAATTGTTATCAGAGCGGTGTTCTTGTAAAGGGTTATACCTACTGCCAGTTGTGATAAGCTCACGAAGTAACACCTCAAGTCTGTAATTTTTAAAATTTTAAATTATTTTATGTAGTAAGCATTAAGTCATGATTTCGGATGAGCATGTCTAAGTTCAAATTACGTGCATCTTTTGACATTAATATTATGTTCATGTATGTTGGGTTTACGTGTTGGGTAAATTTTGGAACATTATTCCTCATAGACATGGTTTCCATGGAGCAAGGGATGAGGATAGAGCGCCTCGGGATGGGGAGAGGGCCACTCCTCCTCGTCCACCGCCAGATATACAAGCTCAGATGCTTGCAAGGATGACTCGTTCTTCACACAGTTTGCGGGGAACAATGATGCAGTAGACAAAGGGGCTAGGCCAGGCTAGTAGCGGTTTATGAGAGGTTTAGGAGAATGGATCCGAAGGAATTCTCGTGGACTACTGACTCGTTGATAGCTGAGGGATGGGTTAAGTCCATTGAGGTAATTTCTGCGTTTATGGAGCTGCAAGATGCAGACAGGGTTAGGTGTGCCACATTTCTACTGACAGAAGACGCCAGACTATGGTTGGAGAGCGCATCAGTGTCAGTGAACTTGCAAAAACTGACGTGGAATGGTTTCAAGGAGGTGTTCTTATTCCAAGTACTTCACTAAAGAAGTACGCTCCCGCCTGACCAGGGAGTTCATGATGCTGCGACTGGGAGACAACAACGTGGCAGAATTTGTCGGGAAGTTTGAGAGGGGTGTCACTTTGTGCCCCTGATTGCAAATTACGCCCGAGAGAAGCTGAGGCATTTTATTGATGGGTTGCGGTCGATCTTGCGCCGTGATGTGAGAGCTGCTGGTCCAACCACTTATGCTATTGCTGTGTCGAGAGCCCTAGCGGCAGAGCAGACCAGAGGGACATTGAGAACAAAAGGCAGGGCAAGAGGCCCTATCAAACACCTCAGCAGCAGCGACCTCAGTTTAAGAGGTCTTTTGAAGGACAGCAGGGGAAGAGACCATTTCAGGGACCGCCGAAAAGCAAGGTTCCTATTCCTCAGCATAAGGCTCCTCAGAACCCCGGTGAACACCCAGTGTGCCCGAAGTGCAACCGCTAGCATCCGAGACAATGTCTATGGGGATCGGGCAAATGCTTCAAGTGTGGAGCGAGCAATAATATGCTGAAGGACTGCCCACAGTTGAGGCAGCTGACCCAGGGGAGAGTGTTGGCCATGCAGGCAGAGGAGGCGAACCCATAAACAACCCTATTGACTAGTATCTTATTTAATTCAGCACCGTATTATTTTGCTATGCATGTTTCGAATCTAATTTGGAATTATTAGTGTGTTAGCTAGTATTTTGGTGACTTTTGTAGAGATTTTCTACTATGTTGAGGTTAAGTTTTGTATTTGAGATATATGTTTTGTGTGTTGTGCTAACGTCTCTCAGGAAATATTTTCATAAAGAGAGTAGCCACGAAGGCCTTGATAGATTCCGGGGCCACACACTAGTTTATATCGAAGACTTTCGCTAACCATCTAGACGTCCAGTCTATTAGACTCGATGTGAACAACTCAGTGACAATCCCATTAGGGGAAGAACTATCAGCTACTAACGTTGTCAGAGACATCGATCTTGAACTACAGGGCTACCTAGTGTATGCCGATCTGATTGTGTTGCCGATGCCAGAATTTGATATTATCTTGGGAATGGACTAGCTGACGAAGAAAAGATTTTTATTGACTTTCATAAAAGGTCAGTATGGTAAGACCCTTTGGCATGGAGCAGTTTCTCTTTGAGCTAGATAGATGGAGGAGTTCCCCTCGCATGATCTCCTGCATGCAAGCACAGAGACTTATTCATAAAGGGTGTCAGGCTTTCTTGACCAGTATTATTTCCACACCTAACGTACCCACTCCGTCAGTATCTGATGTACCAGTAGTCAGAAATTTTCCTGATGTTTTTCCTAATGATGTACAGGCCTTCCATCCGAGAGAGAGGTGAAGTTTGCTATCAACCTTGTGCCAGGCACTGTGAAAATTTCTAAGGCACTATACCGTTTAGCTCCAGCTGAGATGTTAGAGCTCAACATCAGATTCAGGAGCTCTTAGAAAAGGAATTCATCCGCCCTAGTTTCTCACAATGGGGCGCACCAGTGCTCTTTGTAAATAAGATAGATAGGAGCATGAGGTTGTGTATTGATTACTGAGAACTGAACAAGGTAACGATCAAGAACAAATACCCACTACCAAGGATTGAGAACTTGTTCGATCAGTTGCAGGGAGCTACAATATAGATCTACGATCTAGGTATCATCAGTTGAAGGTAAAAGATACAGATGTTCATAAGACATCCTTCAGAACCAGATATGGGCATTACGAGTTCTTAGTGATTCCGTTTGGACTGAAGATTGCTCAATCGATTTTTTTGGACCTCATGAATCGAGTATTTTAGCCCTACTTAGATCAATTCGTTATAGTGTTCATTGAAGATGTAGAACCCGTAATTAGACTGCGTATAAGCCATGCATAATTCTAGTATTTTAAATTTAATTGACTTCATTGCATGAGTATTTAAGTGTTTTCTTTGAAGTTAATTATTTTATCAAGTAGCTTAGATTTTTCTCTTTTCAGTTAATTCGGTGAGGCAGACCGGAGTTGGAGTAAAGAGATAAAATTTACTAGTAAGAAAACATTTTCCAAAATTTATTTAAAGATAAATAATGAGTAAATTTATTGTAAAATAAGGTTTAAGGAATTATTTAAATAAGTTGAGATAAGTAGTAAATTGAGTTCAATAATTAATTCCTCAATTCTTTAAAATATTTAATGAGTAGATAATACTAAAGATTTAAAGTTCAATATTTAAGAAATATTTTCCCCTCCTCTTTTATTATAATCTTCGGCCCCTATGATTTGATTTAAAAGTTTATTTGGCAACCCATTTAATTAATAGTCTTCCCTATCCATTTTTATTGGGAAATAGTTTTATCACAACAAATCTTCCATGATAATTAATTGAGCAAGATCCCACCCCACCTAGCTAGATAAAAATCGGCCATGCTCCTTTTTTTTTTTAAAGATTTAATTGTGATTTTTTTTCAACTCATTCTTTATTTATACCCTTAACTTTTCTAGATGGATTTATCCTCCCCAACTTTTAAATCACTACCAAGATTTAATTAAACCAATTCTCCCTTGCACCTAGACCTTAAAATCGCCCATATACACCTCTAGTATCCCCAAGAAAAATATTTGATATCATTCTTTTCCTTATCACTCAAACTAGTATATAGAAAGAATATTTTCCCTTCCCTTTATCTTGTATCTTCCCATTTAATTTCCTAGACTCCCTCCCACTCCATAATCTGGAAAATTCCAGCCTCCTTCAGCACTGAAAACCGTGAGAGCCTAGGGAAAAAACAAGGAGGAAAAACTAGAAAGAAAACAAGAGAAGCAACTCCGTCTCCTCCGCGCCGAGTCGTCGTATTCTTTCGTTTTTCATTCAAACGAAATCAAAGGCATGTCTATATTCCTTTCAAACCTCAATCAAGTCCTATTATCATTTATTTAACATTACATGATCATCTTTTATGTGCAAAAACCGAAACATGGCAAAAAAAAATTTTCAGAAAAACCAAAACATGCAGATTTCGGTTTCATGACAAGCTTCACGGTTTCATTGGTTTTGTGAGTTTCAGGTATTGGTTCGGTTCCAGGCTCCCAAGGCTACATCTAGACATATTCTAGGATGGATTAGGACCACTTTGGTCCATTATTTCAGCCCCATGCATGAGAGAAACCGAAGATGACAGCAACTCACCATCGTTGCCATTTTTGTGCTTCGAAAATTCTGTGTGTGCTGTCAAAGGAAAAGGATCTGATCTTGGCTGCCCTAAGGGCCTTTAGCCATGGTTAGATCGCTTCCCTAGCATGTCTAAGACGTGACTAAGTCGCCCTTTTGTGGCTTGGTCCACGGTGAATCGGTTTTCAATTAAAATGCAAGGACAGCCCTGCACCCCCTTCGACCCCTTCATTTGACAGCATGTGTTGTTTCAAGTTTTGTGGAATGGTATGGATCTTGGTTGGCCTATGGCTCTTAGCCACGGTTCATACCCTACCACTGGATGTCTAGATCGTCCCATGGTCAATCAAATGGCCACTGGAACGAGTCGAGACAGCAATCAAAGCAAAACACCCCTCACGCGCGCAAAGGTGCTCTCGGGTGGAACTTTTCTGATATTGCTGGAATAATTCAATTGTGGCTGGCCTAGGGCCCTTAGCCATGGTTCAAATAATTCCTTGGGATGTTGGTAAGAGTCTCTGGTGGGTTTCACGCCCCCAATGGCCGCTAGTCTCGAAACAACACAAGACACGCGATTGCACAGCTGCTGGAATTTGACAGCAACTTGCTGTGACGGTTCGGAGGCTCGTTCGAGTTCTTGGTTGGATTTTAGCCTATGTTCTTGGACTGGACAGTGCCTCATCGAGTTAGGAAGGCCACGTTTTTGCCGTTCGTGATTCGGATCATTTTTGAAATCGTACGAGAATTTACGGTGCGATGTGCCAAATTGACTCTCGAAAGAGCATTTCTTGTTTTGGCCTCCATTTCACCTAAATTTCGACCCTCATATGTGAGGCCCGGGGCCGAAGAGGCGGGGGGGGGGGGGGGGGTTGATCGCCGGTGCCATCAGTTGCACGGACAATGAGCGGCTCCAGGCAGGCTTCTAGGTGGAGGGAACATGAATGAACCGACCCACACGGGAATGAGGGGGATTCCGAGACTGTTCAATGTAATGGACTGTACAGTTGAAGGGCTTAAAAGATTTGATTTGTACTACTCATATCACGAAGGTGCATCTTCTTTTCGGTAGCTCATCACATAAGAACTCCAAAGTTAAGCGTGCTTGACTTGGGGAAATTTTGGGATGGGTGACCTCCTGGGAAGTTTCCCAGGGTGCGTGAGTGAGGACATAAGCACGCTGGAAAGACCAGTCTTGATACAGTGAGGACAGTCATCGAATCTGGGGCGTTACAGTTGGTATCAGAGCCGACCTCTCTTAGTACGGTGTGGTTCGGGGACGAACCAAGCGGAAGCTGGTGGGGCGGGCATGTGAGGCCTGGGGCCGAAGAGGGCGGGGGGTGATCGCCGGTGCCATCAGTTGCATGGACAATGAGCGGCTCCTGGCAGGCTTCTAGGTGGAGGGAACATGAATGAACCGAACCACACGGGAATGAGAGGGATTCCGAGACTGTTCAATGTAATGGACTATACAGTTGAAGAGGACTTAAAAGATTTGATTTGTACTACTCATATAACGAAGGTGCATCTTCTTTTCGGTAGCTCATCACATAAGAACTCCAAAGTTAAGCGTGCTTGACTTGGGGCAATTTTGGGATGGGTGACCTCCTGGGAAGTTTCCCAGGGTGCGTGTGAGTGAGGACAAAGCACGCTGGAAAGACCAGTCTTGATACAGTGAGGACAGTCATCGAATCTGGGGCGTTACAGAAGACATTCTTATCTACTCGAAGAGCCATCAGGAGCACAGTCAGCATTTGAGTACAGTATTGCAAGTCTTGCAGAGTCGCAAGTTGTTTGCAAAATTTAGTAAGTGTGAACTCTGGTTGGAGAAAGTAGCATTTTTGCGTCATATATTATCTATCAGTGGCATTGAGGTGGATCCAGCTAAGGTGGCAGCAGTTAAGGAACGGGTTGAGCCGGAAAATGCTTCAGAGATTCGCAGTTTACTAGGCTTAGCAGGCTACTACAGGAAATTTATTCAGGGATTTTCTTCGATTGCGGTGCCACTCACTTCATTGACTACGAAGAATGCTAAGTTTGTGTGGAGCGATGATTGCTAGAAGAACTTTGATACTCTGAAGCAAGCTCTTATCTCAGCGCTAGTGTTAGCCATGCCTGCAGGGCAAGGCAATTTTGTGTTGTACACCGATGCTTCTAAGCTCGGGTTAGGTGTCGAATTAATGCAGCACGGTCGGGTTATATCTTATGCTTCCAGACATTTGAATGTGCATGAGAAGAAATACCCGACTCATGATCTCGAGTTAGCTATTGTTGTCTTTGCGTTGAAGATATGGAGACATTATTTGTACTGCGAGAAATGCCATATATTCACTGATTACAAGAGCCTCAAATATTTCTTCACGCAGAAAGAACTGATTATGAGACAAAGACGGTGGTTGGAGTTGGTAAAAGACTACGATTGTGAAATTAGCTACCATCCAAGGAAACTAATGTTTTGGCAGATGCCTTGAGCAGAAAGGTCGTGGTCGTGGCACAACTGTCAGTATAGAGATCTCTTCAGTCAGAGATTGAGAGTTTTTGCCTAGAAGTTTATCCTTAGGGCAGAGCTCCTAAGCTGTCTAATCTGACAGTCCAGTCTTCTTTACTAGGCCGAATCCGTAGAGGTCAGCCTTCGGATGAACAGTTACAGAAATGGAGACTAAAGGATGAAGCCAAGGGTAGCATACTCTATTCAGTGTCTGATGGTATTTTGAAATACAGAGGAAGGATGTGGGTGCCTAGTGTTGATTCGATCAGAGAGGATATTTTGACAGAGGAACCTACATCTCCGTATTGCATCCATCCAGGAGGTACCAAGATGTACAAGGATTTGCAATTGTTGTATTGGTGGCCAGGTATGAAGTGAGACATCCACGGATTTGTATTTGAATGTCTCACTTGTCAGCAAGTGAAAGCAGAGCATCAGACCAGCAGGAATGCTTAAGCCGCTCCCTATCCCCGAGTAGAAATGGGAGAATATCACCATGGAGTTCGTTGTTGGTTTTCCGATGTCAGTCAGAGGATCCAATGCCATTTGGGTTATAGTGGATCGACTTACTAAGTCAGCGCATTTATTATCGGTGAAGACGACTTTCTCCATGACTCATTATCCAGAGCTCTATATCAGGGAGATAGTTTGACTGCACAGGATCCCAGTTTCTATTGCGTCGACAGGGACCCGAGATTCACATATTCGTTTTGGAAGTTTACGTGCAGTCACGGGGACGAAGTTGCTATTCAGTACGGCATTCCACCCTCAGACGGATGGCCAGTCTGAACGAGTAATTCAGATATTGGAGGATCTGTTGCGAGCTTGGGTAATAGATCTTCATGGGAATTTGAAATCGAAGCTACCTCTAGTGGAGTTTACCTACAACAACAGTTTCAATCATCTATAGATATGGCTCCCTACGAGGCACTGTATGGAAAGAGCAGATCGTCGATTCATTGGGATGAAGTCGATGAGAGATCAGAACTTGGTCCAGAGTTGTTAAGCAAACTGCAGATGTGTTGGTCAAGATCCGATACATGAAGACCGCCCAGAGTCGCCAAAAGAGTTATGCTGACAAGAGATGAAGGGATCTTTAGTTTTCCGTAGGAGATCACGTATTCATGGAGATAGCGCCTATGAAGGGTGTTATGAGGTTTGGGAAGAGAGGCAAGCTGAGTCCGAGATTTATTGGACCATTCAAAATACTTGACACGGTTGGGACACTTTCTTATCGCGTGGCTCTACTGCCGAATCTGACCGGTTTACACAACGTATTCCACGTCTCGATACTGAGGAAATATATAGCAAATCCTTCGCATGTCTTGAGTTTTGAGTCATTGCAGTTGGCTCCAGATATGTCTTATGAGAAAAGACCTGTGCAAATCCTAGACAGACAGGAGCGGATACTTCAGAGCAAAGTGACCAAGTTGATCAAAGTCCGGTGGCTGAATCAAACAATGGAGGAGGCCACTTGGGTGAGGACAAAAGCACGCTGGAAAGACCAGTCTTGATACAGTGAGAACAGTCATCGAATCTGGGGCGTTACAGAAGACATTCTTATCTACTCGAAGAGCCATCAGGAGCACAGTCAGCATTTGAGTACAGTATTGCAAGTCTTGCAGAGTCGCAAGTTGTTTGCAAAATTTAGTAAGTGTGAACTCTGGTTGGAGAAAGTAGCATTTTTGCGTCATATATTATCTATCAGTGGCATTGAGGTGGATCCAGCTAAGGTGGCAGCAGTTAAGGAACGGGTTGAGCCGGAAAATGCTTCAGAGATTCGCAGTTTACTAGGCTTAGCAGGCTACTACAGGAAATTTATTCAGGGATTTTCTTCGATTGCGGTGCCACTCACTTCATTGACTACGAATGCTAAGTTTGTGTGGAGCGATGATTGCTAGAAGAACTTTGATACTCTGAAGCAAGCTCTTATCTCAGCGCTAGTGTTAGCCATGCCTGCAGGGCAAGGCAATTTTGTGTTGTACACCGATGCTTCTAAGCTCGGGTTAGGTGTCGAATTAATGCAGCACGGTCGGGTTATATCTTATGCTTCCAGACATTTGAATGTGCATGAGAAGAAATACCCGACTCATGATCTCGAGTTAGCTATTGTTGTCTTTGCGTTGAAGATATGGAGACATTATTTGTACTGCGAGAAATGCCATATATTCACTGATTACAAGAGCCTCAAATATTTCTTCACGCAGAAAGAACTGATTATGAGACAAAGACGGTGGTTGGAGTTGGTAAAAGACTACGATTGTGAAATTAGCTACCATCCAAGGAAAACTAATGTTTTGGCAGATGCCTTGAGCAGAAATGTCGTGGTCGTGGCACAACTGTCAGTATAGAGATCTCTTCAGTCAGAGATTGAGAGTTTTTGCCTAGAAGTTTATCCTTAGGGCAGAGCTCCTAAGCTGTCTAATCTGACAGTCCAGTCTTCTTTACTAGGCCGAATCCGTAGAGGTCAGCCTTCGGATGAACAGTTACAGAAATGGAGACTAAAGGATGAAGCCAAGGGCAGCATACTCTATTCAGTGTCTGATGGTATTTTGAAATACAGAGGAAGGATGTGGGTGCCTAGTGTTGATTCGATCAGAGAGGATATTTTGACAGAGGAACCTACATCTCCGTATTGCATCCATCCAGGAGGTACCAAGATGTACAAGGATTTGCAATTGTTGTATTGGTGGCCAGGTATGAAGTGAGACATCCACGGATTTGTATTTGAATGTCTCACTTGTCAGCAAGTGAAAGCAGAGCATCAGAGACCAGCAGGAATGCTTAAGCCGCTCCCTATCCCCGAGTAGAAATGGGAGAATATCACCATGGAGTTCGTTGTTGGTTTTCCGATGTCAGTCAGAGGATCCAATGCCATTTGGGTTATAGTGGATCGACTTACTAAGTCAGCGCATTTATTATCGGTGAAGACGACTTTCTCCATGACTCATTATCCAGAGCTCTATATCAGGGAGATAGTTTGACTGCACAGGATCCCAATTTCTATTGCGTCGACAGGGACCCGAGATTCACATATTCGTTTTGGAAGTTTACGTGCAGTCACGGGGACGAAGTTGCTATTCAGTACGGCATTCCACCCTCAGACGGATGGCCAGTCTGAACGAGTAATTCAGATATTGGAGGATCTGTTGCGAGCTTGGGTAATAGATCTTCATGGGAATTTGAAATCGAAGCTACCTCTAGTGGAGTTTACCTACAACAACAGTTTTCAATCATCTATAGATATGGCTCCCTACGAGGCACTGTATGGAAAGAAGTGCAGATCGTCGATTCATTGGGATGAAGTCGATGAGAGATCAGAACTTGGTCCAGAGTTGTTAAGCAAACTGCAGATGTGTTGGTCAAGATCCGATACAGGATGAAGACCGCCCAGAGTCGCCAAAAGAGTTATGCTGACAAGAGATGAAGGGATCTTTAGTTTTCCGTAGGAGATCACGTATTCATGGAGATAGCGCCTATGAAGGGTGTTATGAGGTTTGGGAAGAGAGGCAAGCTGAGTCCGAGATTTATTGGACCATTCAAAATACTTGACACGGTTGGGACACTTTCTTATCGCGTGGCTCTACTGCCGAATCTGACCGGTTTACACAACGTATTCCACGTCTCGATACTGAGGAAATATATAGCAAATCCTTCGCATGTCTTGAGTTTTGAGTCATTGCAGTTGGCTCCAGATATGTCTTATGAGAAAAGACCTGTGCAAATCCTAGACAGACAGGAGCGGATACTTCAGAGCAAAGTGACCAAGTTGATCAAAGTCCGGTGGCTGAATCAAACAATGGAGGAGGCCACTTGGGATACTGAAACAGACATGAGGAATCGCTACCCGAAACTGTTTGGTAAGACTTAATTTTGAGGAAGAAATTTATTTAAGTGTGAGAAGAATTGTAAAGCCCAAATTCAGTATACGTAGATCAATGCATTTATTTAAATTGTCAAATTATTTATTTAAATTTAAAATGATTTTAGCGATGCATTATTTATGAATTTGATTATTTTTTAAATTATTTATGATTATGTTATGCACGTTATAATGTTTTCATTAGTTTCATGTTTAAGGCGATTATTCGGTGTGGAATCGTGGAAATGAGACCATCGACGATTCGTGCGATTTGTAAAATGCGGTATTTTTTTCAAACCAAGAAAGTGGCATTTTAAATTATTTATTAAGTTTTAGCATTTTAAAACCTAATTTAATAATTAGGTGAATTTTTAAGATTTTATAACTTTTAACTCTATCAAGTGTGCATTTTATTCTAATTAAGGGATTTGTTAAATTAGCGTGGATTAACATTTAATTAGTTTGTTAATTATTAATTAAGCAAAATTTATCCCCTAATTACCTAAACACAGGCGCACACACTATCACACTCACACCACATTCACGATATACACACACCCATTTCATTGTCTTTTCATTTCATATGTTTTAGAGAAGCATAGGGTTCTAAATTTTAGCAGCAGCTGCCCCGTCCTCTTCAAAATTCCAGCAAATCACGTCAACTTTTCTTCAAGAAAATCGTGTCACATTCGTCCCGGATCAACCCTCGCATCCTCTCCGCTTTGGTATCGTTGTTTCGGTAGTTTTAAAGATCAAGGCATGTATATTATTTCGTGGTTGCATCAATCGTCAGAGTATAATTTTTTATGTTTATTATGTGTAAAAACTCACGTATGATGCAAGAGTTAGAGCAAAATTGGTTGGATAAAAATTTGAAACGATTTTTAGATATCAAACAAAATGTTTTTGTCATTTCGTGTACTGTTCATTTTCGGTTGATTTTCTGGAAACATTTTCAACATATAAAACGTATTACTTTTTGATACCTTCGATTGGACAATATATTCGTACGTTTTAGACAAGAAACAAGTGAGTTATGATTTTTCTCGTGCAACTGCTCAAACTGCGATGCTATGAAAATGTGTTCTTGACGTATTCTTGAGGATTTTTTATTGCAGGCTTCGTTGTGAATCTCCGTGTGATCGCTGCTGAATTTAGATATATTGAGTATGATATTGGGGCAATTTTGGTGCTTTGTTTCGTGTCGTTAGGCACTTGGTTGCATTAGAAGTCGTAAGAAGTGTTTTGATGTCAAGGGTTTGTGTTCGCGATTTTGTTGCACTGTATGATGTGTGTCGTTGTTTTGGGGCGTTGTGTGAGTTTGGAACATTTCCATAGCGTCCTAAGATGAGTCCCGTTGCATCAGTTCGAGTCGATAGGACGTGGCTTAGATTTTGCAACAAATTTGTGCTTTTGGCGTCAAGTTGGCGCAGAACTAGCAGCGCAGCACCCGGCATTCGCATACCGAAGCGCAGCACGCCTAGGCGCTATTCCATGACTTTTAAACCACTATTCAAGTACATGTCTTCCATGTTTGGGGAAATGTTCACACTTCATATAGAGATTGTTTCGGGTTTCGAGATCATGGTTTATTACGATGATTAAACGTGGTCAAGTCCCGAGTGATTTTGAACGTCATAAGTCATTTCTTTACTTCGGGTGGTGAGCATGACTATTACGTCTAAGTTATGGAAATTTAAGTGCATGAAATTGTGTTAGTATGTGTAGCAGTGGTCCCCAAGAGAGATCAAACAAATCCCTCAATGCCATGTAAGTATGTTCGACGTGCAAAAAAAATGTTTTATTTTTTAGGTTTGCTAAATGTCTTGTGACCAATTATGAACGGATTTGGAAGTCGGTGAACGTGGCCGGTGACCTCTCCACCCCAGTAAAGAATGAACTGGACTAGATCAAGATTGGAAAGCGGTAAAGCATGACCAGGAACCAATCCACCCAGTAAAGCATGATCGGGGATCTCATGTATGCGGTAGTGGACATCCATACCAGTCTAGTACTGTGGTTTAGCCTGATCAGATGCATTTATGTATGGGTCACTTGCTTTGAAACATATATCTACGCAAAATGATGATGTTTTGTATGTCCATGTATGCATGATGCAAGCATGTTTATGAAAAGTTTTACGATATGATGGCACGTCTATGTTTATGCAAGTACGTTAAATTTTAAGTATGTACGTTCTACTTTAAAGACGCATGTGGTTTTATTATGTATTACTTGTTATTTTCAATTTATACGTGTTGAGTCTTTAAACTCACTAGACTTGATCGATGCAGGTGAGGACGAGGATGAGGAGATGAGCGGCGAGGACAAATGAGCCAGCTCGGTCTGAGTAGGAGGCTAAATCCAAGGACCGCCTACGTTTTTAAAACTTATGCATGTTGATTCAAATACTCTAATTTTCATGAGTTTGCTTACAATGTTAAAATTCAAATACTTTGATTTTCATGAGTTTGTTTACAATGTTAAAAATTACATTTTTGCAAATTTTGTTTGTAATTGTTTTACTTCAAATATTTTTAGACGAGCAGTTTATCTTTATCGAAATTTGAAATATTATTATTTATTTATGAAATTTTTTATTTTTTCGCAAATTTTAAATAGTTTAAAAGTACGGTACGTTACACCTTTAGTTTCTAATCTTCCTCAATTTAAGCCCTAAAACTTTATTTGGAATTATTACATCCTTTACATAAATTAGGCTCAAAATCAAGTCCAATTTCTGTGGTTTCTAACATCATTCCTCAATTCCAACTAAGGTAGAACATACAACCTAATTTTCACTAGGTTATCCTTAATGCCAAATCAATTTTAATAACCAATTTAACATTTCATGCAATAAAGGCAATATAAAAACGTTAAATAACTAGGTTACCGATGATAAGTGTCGTGCCTGCCTCCTCTTCAGCCTCCTCAGCATGCATAACATAAGCTCCTCCCACAGTGGGTGCATTCTTCTTCGGCAATCAGTAGCTTTATGCCCTTCCCCTTTGCATATGAAGCATCTAAAAGATCCCCACATGCACTTACCATAATGTAAGGTATTGCATTCCTTGCATGGTAACCTCTCTGTAGGTTTTGGTTCTCCAAGTTGTAGTAGATTTGGTGGTCCTGGCATTTTTGCTTGACCTTGGGGCTTTCGCTGCCCTTGAGGTCTAAGAGGTCCCATCTAAGGCTTCTTATTCGGCTAAGAGTGCTGTTGGTGTTAGTGTATTTTACGCTGCATCTCAAAATCAATCTCTTTCAAAGATTGCTCGGCTTGAAATGTATAGGCAGTGGCAGCAGCATAATCCAAGGAACGCATCATCATCACATCACGACGTATAGTAGGTCGTAGACCATCTAGAAAGTGCTTCATCTTCTCCGCAGCGTCCCTAGAAATAATGGTACAAAGTGACAACCCCAATAAAACTTCCTCACAAACTCAGTCACAGAAGTATCTCCCTGACGGAGAGTCATAAATTCCCACTTCAATCGTCCTCAGACGTCAGCAATAAAGTACTTCTCATAGAGTATTTCCTTGAATCGAGCCCAAGTAAGTGCGCGAGATTAATATCATGCTCAGCTCCTTCCCACCATTGAGAAGCATCATCCCTAACATATAAGTGGCGCACCTCAGGCGATCAGCATCTCCCATATTCAAATAGCAAAAGTGCATGTAAGGCCCGAGAATTTGATTACCGTAATCTGAAATGATTTGGGGATAATCGATGTGATTATAGACGTAAAGGATTAGATTGGAAAAGACGAGAAAAGACACGCAAAGTAGGTGTGAGGGTGTGCCATTCGCGCACATGCACGACGTGATGCGCGAGCCATGCGCGAATTGGGCAGAAGACCCCGCGCATATGCGCGGCGTGAGGGCGCATATGCGCGAGGTGTCCAGTAGCCAAGGAGCTATACAGAACATTGCGCGCACATGCGCTACGTGAGCCGCGCACATGCGCGAGGTAGGCAAGAGTTGGGCGCACATGCACGGGGTGAAGTCGCGCATATGCGCGAGATGAGTGTGCACGAGACAGTAGGTCTCGTGCATATGCGCGAGCCGAGTGCGTGCATATGCGCGAGCGCCGAGTTGATAAATTCAGAAGTGCCGGGCAGAAAGCAAGGCGCATATGCGCGGGCCTTGGGCGCGCATATGCGCGCGGCATGCAGAACAAAAATGAGCCACTTGCCTTACATGCACGAGATGTATGTATATATATATATGTATATATCATGAATTCATTTCAGAATTCATAAGAAATCGAAGAAGCTTCAGAGAAAGGGTGAAAAATCATTACGCCTTTATATCTCGATCCGTCCGTTAGATTTTCAATCCGACTTCAGTACTGAGTTCCTATCGACGCAGGCTATAACTGGACGTAAGTTTTGTTACGTTTATATTGATTTGAAATTATGGTATTGTCAGAATTGAATATGAATCCTATATGGTGTTTCTGATACAGTGGACATCGTATATTTGAAGTCAGATTGAAGAACAGATTGTTTATGTAATTGTTATGATTTTCAGAGTTGATTTGATTAAGATTCAATATCAGAGTGTATTGTTATTCAGATTATAAGTTCTACTGATACTGATGATGAGTTCTGGTATTATATCTTTGATGTTGAGATTGACGGGGATATCGAGACTGTATTGTTATACCGTCGAAACATCAGTAAATTGATATTGATCAGATTCAGAAGTGATTTCGAATATATTGTGATATCGTGGATATGGATTAGATTGTATCTTGTTTCGATATTGATCAGATTATGTTTGATTTGAGTATTGATCAGAATAGATTTTGAATTGAGTTGCATATTGAGATTGTGCCTATGCGATATTGTATTTCAGATTGATATGGACAGATTTGACTTCGAGACTTCGACTTCGTCAGACCGCGAAGACAAAGGTATAAATTTATGTTGATGTGGGTTGCACAACTCGAGTCCGATTGACTTGAGTTTCCCAAAATCACATACTTTACTTTATTGCATCGATGTTTGCAATTGTATGAGGTTGATACCTTTGATTTATTGATTTGTATTGAGTCATTAAGCGGATACGCCTGATTGTGAATGAGTAATCTTGTGACAGTAGTGCCGGATAGTGATGGAATCGTCACTGGTACATTGCACATTGTCACAGGATAGGATATTGGTGAAAATGCCAAAGTCTGTGACGGTTAGGTCAAGACACCGGACGTTTGGCTATATCGAAGTGGATAGAATTGGAGTTTCTTCTATTACTGATGTTCGATATGGAAAGAGCCAAACTCCGTGAATAAGAACATACCACCACCCCGATCGGGAGTGTAGGTGGGTGTATGTTCTTATTCCGATCGGGATCCCTAGATAAGACTGAGTCGAGTCTGAGTCTGAGAATCACGGAGAGTGATTCATTGCTTGATATTGAATTATGTTCCTGATGATGGTATATGTTTAGAATATAATTTACTGTTGATATTGATTCATGTTTCGAATTATGATACATGCTACGAATATATTATTCATGTTCTGATTTTGATACATGTTATGAATGCCTGTTATATGTTTTTATATTGTTCATATGATTGCATGTATACATGGTTTATACTAGGAATGTAATTCTCACCGGAGTTATCCAGCTGTTGTCTTGTTTGTATGTGTGCATGACAACAGGTGGGACATGATCAGGGTCAAAAAGAGAACGAAGATGGACTAGATAGCATGGAGATCCGGGCTCAGAAGTAAATTAGGAGTCAGCACTGATATGTAGTTGAACCTAGTTGAATTATTGTAGACAATACAGGACTTGTATGTTTATATTTAGTATGTAATTCAGATTGATTTACATAACGTTTCCGCTTTATATTTTTAAAAAAAAATTTAGACCCTGTTTATTATTTAATTGATTAATTTTAATAACGATTATAAACTTTAATTTGCGTCCGGGTCCCCACAACAGGTGGTATCAGAGCATTAGGTTCCAGAACAATAGGTTCTAGAACTGTAGGTTCTTGAGACTGAGATAGAAGCTAGTGAGCGAGGTAGAATGTGTTTTCATTCCTGCATGTGATTGCTAGCATGTGATTTATTATAATGTTGACTTACATTGGATACGCTAATAGTGCAGTAGGTTTTACTGTTTTGTTTGGAAGATACATGTTACCTGAATATCTGAGTTGATTTGGTAATGTGTATTATTTGAGAACGAATCAGAACCAATTCTTGATCAGAGGTAAGCTGATCGGAAAGGGACTGAGACGGATTTGTCTCATGTGATTGCTAACCCTTATGATAATCATATTAGCTCCTCGAAGAATCCCAGAACCAGGGAAGTATCTTGATTGATCAGATGGATGTGTCAGAAACTCCGATGGAAATACAGTTGAAGAGGTTTCAGTCATTGATACCGCCGATTCTGAGGGGTACTGAGACGACAGTTGATTGTGAGAATTGGCTGGATGATATAGAGATACTATTTGATTCACTTGAATACCTAAATGAACAGAGTTAAACTGATTGGACATCAGTTACAGGAAGTTGCAAGGAGTTGGTGGATTGCAACCAAAGGAGTCTTGGAACAGTATGGTACAGTGATTACGTGGAAGATCTTCAAAATTGAGTTCGGTAAAATGTTTTTCCCAAGTTCGTACCGTGAAGATAAGAGGGCAGAGTTAGAAAACTTGAAATAGGGTCAGCTAAGCATTGAAGAATATGTTGCTCAATTTTCTACCTTGCTACGTTTTGCACCTCACGTGGCTGAGAATGATGAGCTGTGACCGATCAGTTTGTTAAGGGATTGAATCCTGAGATATTGACATTAGTAAATACAGGCCGACCCTATAGTTTTGTTGATGCTCTGAGTAGGGCCAAGAGAGCCGAAGCCAGTCTGACAAGACAGAAAGGAGCTTCGTTTGCGCCTCTAGCATTGAGACCATAGCAACCACCTCTCGGACCTGAGACTGGTAGTAGTAGTGGTGAAAAGAAAGACTATTTGAAAGCTCAAAAAAGCAGTTTAAAAAGTTAGGCAGCAGTCTTCTTGCTCCAGTAGTTCGAGTCAGAGTTATACCGGAGTGTATTACAGCACATGCGGAGGGATACATCCCACTGAGCAATGCCAAGGAGTATTTGGTAGTTGCCGTATCTGCCGAAAGTCGGGACATTTTGCGAGAGTATGTCAACAGAGAGGTTCCCGAAGATTCCAGGGAGTAGAGGCATCTGGTGGTAGTGACCGAGGAACAGATCCAGGATGCACTTGATGATGTAGTGACATGTATCTGTTCTTTTATGAATTTCCATATGTATTGGGGAGATTCTCGTACATCTTATTCATGATTCTGTATGAATTGCATTGACATATGCTTTATTCGGTTGGGTCTGTATATACTGTAGTATTGATTTCTTTATCTTTTGGGGGGAAAGATTGATATCAGTTAATTCTGTAAATATCGTATACTGCAGTGAAGTGAAAATGAGATTGATTTACTGTGTTGTACTTGTGTTGTCTGATTTTGACTGCATTATTGATATTGATGTGTTGACAAGTACAGAACTATTGTAGATTCTTGCAAGGAGATGGTGAGATTCGGACCTGAAATGGCCGAAGAGTGAATAATATACGGTAAGGATTTTCGATTTAAAATTTCTTTGATATCCATATTATCTATGATTCGATGATTACCGAAAGGAATGGAGTAATTCCTTATGTATTCAGTGGATTACTGAAACTAAGCGTATCATGGATTGATTTGCCAGAAGCAGGAGAATTGCTAAAGTCTTCCTAGCTGAGATTCCAGGTTTGTCTTATAACAGGGAGAGTGATTTCAGTCTTGATTTGATACCAGATACTGTTCTTATTGATTTCAGTTCAGTTATGGGCGGATGAATCCTGTGTTCAGAGGTATTCTGATGATTTTATGCTCGGTATATTCATGATATTTTTATTACTCAGCATATGACCGATTGAATCGAATATTTTGTATTGAATATTCTGAGAACTGAGATTATGGTAGATAAGAACTGTTGAATTGTGAATCTGGCCTGAGACAGATTGTATTCAGAATATGTGACATCTGAATACGATATATCTGTTGAGCTGAGTACAGTGAAGCCGTGATCAGTGACTGGGAGTGATATCAGTGTCAGATATTGGTGGTTGTATGAATTTTGCAGGATATTATATTGATGGTTGTAGTAAATCTGCTTGAGACTTGTTATCTTCTAACTCAGTATTTGATATAGACTACATATCGTTGAAATTCTATATGGTGTGAGTCAAACCAAAGATGATTTCGGGAATTAAAGCAGTTCAGAAGTTTGATCAGAATGTTCAGAATGTTTAGACCTTGATTTAAATGATCTGAGTAAATGATCGATCAGAATATCAGGTATGTGATACTGTATGGCATATGAATAACTGATTTGTGGTGTCAGATGTGTTGGATTTGGAAACAACAGGTATGATCAGAAGTACGCCATCTTTGATTCACCAATTATTCTGATGATAGAAAAATGTATAATGATTTGAAGTGACTGATGTTAGGGAAACAGATGAGATCCATTTGTGGCAAAGTTTATACGAGATGTCTAAATTGGCCACTAATAGGAGAGAAAGAAAGGAACAGGAGATTGGTTATATAAATTATTGATTTCTGAATAGAGAGGGGAGTACATTTCTATGGATTTGTGATGGAGCTATCGCAATAATTCCATGATTTTGATGTGACATGATTGTGATTGACAGAATTTCTCAAATCTGTAATATGTTATTTCTGTACAGGAAGATGTACCGACATGATCAGACGACTGAGTTGTATGTCAGAAAAGTAGGCAAATTGCACTGAAGTGCAAAGTTGATTTATCATATCCCCGATTTTCGGATTATTTTGTACTTTTGGCAGATATACAACAAGATCTTTCACCTAATCGTTATAGATCAACTGGAATAGTGCGTGAGCGAACTATCCTGATTCTGAAGAATATCCAGGAACTATAGTGCTGGATGTTAGCACTAGTTGACATGATTTACTATCACTTGTAAATTATCGTATAATGGATAGTTTCAGATGGGTATCGAGATAGCACATTCGAGGCATTGTACAGTGAAAACTGCAGATTTTCTTCGTATGAGGATTATATCTCGGTGATACCTGAGATTGGATTTGATAGGACCACGGATATACAAAAAAAGAAATTTAAACTGCTTCGGAAGAAAATAAAGACAGCACAGAATAAATAACTGAATATGTCAACGTCGGATGATGACTGTTTATATTTGAGGTTGAAGATTGATTTCTGTTATACATTTCTTTCCTTGTCGGACATGCTATCGGATTTAATTACCTGTGATTTCGGGACGAAATCGTATCTTAGGGGGGGGAGAAATGTAAGGCCCGAGAATTTGATTACCGTAATATGAAATGATTTGGGGATAATCGATGTGATTATAGACGTAAAGGATTAGATTGAAAAAGACAAGAAAAGACACGCAAAGTAGGTGTGAGGGTGTGCCATTCGCGCACATGCGGACGTGGCGCGAGCCATGCGCGAATTGGCAGAAGACCCCCCGCATATGCACGGCGTGAGGGCGCGCATATGCGGAGGTGTCCAGTAGCCAAGGAGCTATAACAGAACATTGCGCCACATGCGCGACGTGAGCCGCGCACATGCGCGAGGTAGAAAGAGAGTGGGCGCACATGCGCGGGGTGAAGTCGCGCATATGCGCGAGTGAGTGTGTGCATGAGACGTAGGTCTCGTGCATATGCGCGAGCCGATGTGCGCGCATATGCGCGAGTTGATAAATTCAGAAGTGCCGGGCAGAAAGCAGGCGCATATGCGAGGGCCTTGGGCTCGCATGCGCGCGGCATGCAGAACAAAAATGAGCCACTTTCCTTACATGCACGAGATGTATGTATATATATATATGTATATATCATGAATTCATTTCAGAATTCATAAGAAATCGAAGAAGCTTCAGAGAAAGGGTGTGAAAAATCCTTACGCCTTTATATCTCGATCCGTCCGTTAGATTTTCAATCCGACTTCAGTACTGAGTTCCTATCGACGCAGGCTATAACTGGACGTAAGTTTTGTTACGTTTGATATGATTTGAAATTATGGTATTGTTCAGAATTGAAATATGAATCCTATATAGTGTTTCTGATACAGTGGACATCGTATATTTAAAGTCAGATTGAAGAACAGACTGTTTATGTAATTGTTATGATTTTCAGAGTTGATTTTGATTAAGATTCAATATCAGAGTGTATTGTTATTCAGATTATAAGTTCTACTGATACTGATGATGAGTTCTGGTATTATATCTTTGATGTTGAGATTGACGGGGATATCGAGGACTGTAATTGTTATACCGTCGAAACATCAGTAAATGATATTTATCAGATTCAGAAGTGATTTCGAATATATTGTGATATCGTGGATATGGATTAGATTGTATCTTGATTCGATATTGATTAGATTATGTTTGATTTGAGTATTGATCAGAATAGATTTTGAATTGAGTTGCATATTGAGATTGTGCCTATGCGATATTGTATTCAGATTGATATGGACAGATTTGACTTCGAGACTTCGACTTCGTCAGACCGCGAAGACAAAGGTATAAATTTACTGTTGATGTGGGTTTGCACAACTCGAGTCCGATTGACTTGAGTTTCCCAAATCACACACTTTACTTTATTGCTTCGCTGTTTGCAATTGTATGATGTTGATACCTTCTGATTTTGATTTCATGTATTGAGTCATTAAGCGGATCCGCCTGATTGTGAATGAGTAATCCTTGTGACAGTAGTCGCCGGATAGTGATGGAATCGTCACTGGTACATTGCACACTTGTCACAGGATAGGATATTGGTGAAAATGCCAAAGTCTGTGACGGTTGGTCAAGACACCGGACGTTTGGGCTATATCGACGTTGATAGAATTGGAGTTTCTTCTATTACTGGTGTTCGATTGGAAAGAGCCAAAGTCCGTGAATCAGAACATACACACCACCCCGATCGGGAGTGTAGGTGGGCTGTATGTTCTTATTCCGATCGGGACTCCCTAGATTAGGACTGAGTCGAGTCGGCTCTGAGAATCACGGCGAGTGATTCATTGCTGATATTGAATTATGTTCCTGATGATGTTATATTGTTTAAATATAATTTAGTGTTGAGGTTTGATTCATGTTTCGAATTATGATACACTGCTACGAATATTTGATTCATGTTCTGATTTTGATACATGTTATGAATGCCTGTTATATGTTTTTATATTGTTCATATGATTGCATGTATACCTGGTTATACTAGGAATGCTAATTCTCACCGGAGTTATCCGCTGTTGTCTTGTTTGTTGTATGTGTGCATGACAACAGGTGGGACAGATCAGGGTCAAAAAGAGAACCGAAGCTGGACTAGATAGCATTGGCAGATCCGGGCTCAGAAGTAAATTAGGAGTCAGCAGCACCTGATATGCTTGTTGAACCTAGTGAATTATTGTAGAACAATACAGGACCTGTATGTTTATATTTAGTATGTAATTCAGATTGATTACATAACGTTTCCGCTTATATTTTTAAAAAAAAATTTAGACCCTTTTTATTATAATTGATTGATTATTCTAAGAACGATTAAAAACTTTAATTAGCGTCCGGGTCCCCACAGTGCACCTCAAGTGCACGAATCCAAGCCTCAGCAGTAAATGGGTCGGTGGTGCCAGAAAATTCCTCGGGCTAGCCTCCGGAACTCATCATAGATATTGTGTTGTGGCCTAGGAGCCTGCGGAAACTACTGCTCAAAGAAACGAGCCTTGCCCTCCAGTGCACGCGTGGCAGAATCCCCAATAGGAAGCGGGGGTGCATTAACATGACGATCCTCAACATCTCGGCTTGCCCATCGACAATAGGTGCCACTACAAGAATAAATGCTTATGGTGAATTCATAAATGTCATCAATTCAATATTTAGTGACATTTTAAGGTTTTAGTGACACCTCCAACAAATGTCGTCTATTCTAATGTCGTCTTAAACTTCCTGACATTTTTTAATGTCATTATAAGATTGTTACATGACAACTTCATTACGTGTTACTAATTATTCATATAACGACAATTTTAAATGTCAAGAAAATTCCTGTTTTAAATACATTTATACATGTCTTGTTCATTATAGAATAATGACAAATTTATATGTAGTTAAAATCATTTCTAATGAGAAAATAAAAGTATTGGGTATGTTATTTATAGTGACAATAACAAATGTGGGAATATTTGGGTTGGATAAACTCTAGGAGGAGGAAAAAATAGGTTAAATAAATGTGGAGAATAAAATAACATACTTAGACTATGTTATCGTGACATTTTTAATTATGTCATTTTTTATATGGAGGGAAACAAATATTTTCCCTCCTCCAAAATTTATCCGACCCAAATATTCCCACATTTTATTTATAGTGACAATTTTTAGTTTTTTTAATGATTTTTTACGATGTGGGAACACATAATTGTTTCCCTCCATATAAATAATGACATCAATTAAAAATGTCAGAATAACTAATCTAATATGTTTTTTTTTATTTTACACATTATTAATTTTTACAAGTGCTCATTATTAGTATTTGTAACAACATTAATTAAAGTGTCTACAAAAAAGTGTCACAATAATCATTTATTGTTGTAGTGTGCGCGTCTAGGAGGCATTATATCTGAACGTTTTTCCAAATTCTAACGTAACCAACATGTATTTAAATTTAATTTTTCTAATCATGCAACATATATTAATCCATTTTAGCAATTCTAAGCAAATAAAACATATATTCTCATAAAGCTTTTAAACGTGTGACATAAACATATAATTAATGTAATCATACAGCTATCATCATAAAATTTATATAAAGCATTTAAACTTACAGATTTGAGGCTTCGACTGAGATTCCCGGCACTGATGGGGGCACAACCTTTTACAGGAACCTGGCTCAGATACCAACTGAAATGTCCACTACTCGTTTTTCTTAAAAAGTACTAAGAATTTTTTTTGAAACCTCACAAACTTCGGCCGATACATACATATAAAAAAATTTTTGACACCATTTTAAAAATAAATCTGTAACGTTTATTATTTTTAAAAATTGCAGAAATTTTTTTTTAAGAAAGCTGACATTTTCGAAATAACATTTAAAATAATTGAAATTATTTGACAGTAAAAAAATATAGTGCAGTTTTAATTAACCAAACTCATCCAACATCATACTTAAACAAAAACGAGTAAAAATCTTAAAATCATCAACATATGAAAATGATCATCTCCTCTCAAATCTCATAATCATAATGCAGAAAACATGAGGTCCTCGGGTCGTGTCATTGCACCAAGTCTGCCTACTCAGAGTTCGGCACCTCCAGTCCCCTCATCCTAAGGCTCACCTGCATCACACATGCCTAGTGAGTCTAAAGACTCAACACACCTGTACTAGAAATAACAAGAACATATACATGGCACACAGCAGTGAAAAATATCATACTCAACATATCTTTCATGAACTTAAAAGCATGAACATAAACGTGTCGTGTAAAATTAACGTATCAAATCATGTCATCTCGTGTCATCATATACGTATACATTTTTATTTAGTTGAATTCAGTTCATTAGTTTTGAATTTCGTATCAGCTCTATCGATGGATCCATCTACATGTAACCACAGTATCGGGCGGCGGGGGACATTAGCGACAGCATTACCCATCCACTGAGCCCGGGCATCAGCTCATCATATCTCATGTAATCGTATACATATACATCGTCGGTCACAACTAATTCTCATCTTTCAAAAACATCATTATATTAGCCACTTAATAAAACATGCATATACGTAACTTTTTCTTAAAATCAAGTATGCACCGTATTTATCATAATTTCATAAAAATCATAAATGTGATGCATAAACATTTAAGACATGATAAAATGTGCTCAGGGCGCTGCAGAATCAAAATCTCACCCCAAAACTCAAAAATTACCGTTACCCCTAGACTCTAAAATTGACCCGAAACTTACCAAACTCCTTAAAATATCCCAAAATGTATTTAAAAGAATTCCTAGACGTAAAATCGAGCAAAATTTGTAACTTAACATATTCGTTTTAAAAACTTGGACCGAGGTCCCGGTTTTAACTGAATCGACTCGAAACTCAACCGAAATTTTCCCAACTTTTCATCATATCTTAAAAACACTAAAAAGGTCATAAAACCATTAAAACCAGACCCCAAAACTTTCGAAGAATGGGCCATCCTGCTGCTGGAAATTCGGTCTTTCCTAAATACACGTTCCCAGTACATTACTTCCATTCGACGCATCCTAGCCCGCCACCGATGAGACAAGCTACTAAACCACCTCACTAAGACCACTCTAAGACCCCTTTGGACCCAAAGAACTCACGGCACCAGCCCCATGTAGCTGCACACCGAACACGCTCTCTAGGAACCAAGGCCCCCCCATCGCAACTCTCTAGCATCCTGCTCCTTCGTGCTGCTGTAGGGGCCCGACCAGCGGTGTTAGGGTCCTCCCAGGCCATGGTTCGGACCTACCAGACACAGGTCCATGGCTTGGAACCAACCCCTCACCGCCTACATACCTTCCACAGCCCGATCTCCCTAACCCTTACACGATAACTCGATCCCCACGCTTCCTCATACCCTCGGCCTATGCGGCACTAGCAGCCTAACCCACCTTGAAATCTTGACATAGATGACTCCCTGATCCATTGTATTTTGCCAGCCCCCTTTACACATGAAACAAGAAACGTGAGTGATTAAAAAAAACTTTAAGAAAACCATCAACCAAACGTGCGAACTTCAAACGGTTGCTGGATCGAGACTTTTACATAAGATTCAACATGAAACAGGAGGTATATGGATATGAGATGCAAAAACAAAATGTATGTGGCCAGCCTGATGATTTTCACGCAAGGAGATCGAAGATCGACGTCGGGTGGAGAAGCGCCGAGGAATTTCTCTTTCGCAAAAATGTGATGCCGAAGCTTGCTAAGAAATTTAAGCTGAAACCGAGAGGTTTTGATAGGTAAGGAAGATGTCGGCTATTGAGTGGTGATTAGGTTTAGTGGAAGATAGGTTAATTAAATAATAGAATAAACTCTAATGGGCCAATACTTATCCATTTAAAGTTTAACCAAAAGTTTAAGCCCAATAAGCTTAAAATTAGTACCATTATGTCCAAACAAAATCCCGAAAAATATTTGTGTTGGAAAGTTTTTGAAAATAGTAACCGAACCCTCAAAAACGTCCGTCCGTTTCTATAAAATTTGCATATCGTTAAAAATAAAATTCTGCGGGTAAAAGTACCCAATAAAATCCCATTTTGAAAATACACTTAAAAACACCTTATAATAATAATAAAATTAATCAGTAATTAAAATAATTTTGACTGAAAATTCTCGGTCTCCGGTCCTCGTTCGAGTATGTAATGCAACTTAAAAATCTTTAATGCATGAACCTTTAAAATTTCATGAATTAAATTCTATCATACATGAATTATGCATAAAATGCATAAAAATAATTAAACACAAATTAATGAAATAAAACATGCATTTAATGATTTAAAACAATTAAATAAATAACAAAGATATTTACTAACTTACATGCATGTGGTTCACGTGGACCTTCAAATTTTCGGGACGTTATAATCTAATCCCCTTGAATTGAATTTTGTCCCGAAATCTCTTATCCTCGATGAACAAAAAGTTAAGACTCTTAAATCTAGTATCCCAATAACCACGCTTCCGCATGCACTACTCTGGTAAAATAAGTGATAAGTTGTCCTTAGTCTCCTCATCCTAATTAAATTTGCCTATCAAAATCTCGTCTGTGAATCACTAACTTTAAAACGACTATGGTGACTTAGTTCTATTTTTCTATGTCCTCAGATTCTGACTTTTCCGCAATTCCTCATACTAGAAATGGAGTCCAAACTTAGTGCACCTATTTTTTTTCTTATACTATACCAGATGTCCAGCGTCCTATTACATGTCTATATGCTGTTTAACTTAGAAATCGTAGCCAAAATTTACTGACCGACTCTATCAGCGGTGATACACTTAAAAGTTAAACATTATCTCAACTCCATAACAAAATTAGCCTAAGATCCTTGAATCGAATCTTTATCTTATGGCATTAAACTTACGTAACGTAACTATTTACAAGTATATCCCAATATAAAATTGTTGCAAATCTTAAATTCGAGTAACGTTAATCCATAAAACCCAAGATATGCAATATCGATCTTTTAACTTAATAATAAAACCATTCTAGTATCAATTACGTTCTTAGACTATTTCTTTCTCAATTACAATATAGTTGAGGCCTACGACTCTTGAATTTTCCTCATTGAAACGAATATCGCATTCTGATGTTTTCTTAATTCTTAATTAATTCTGGCGTATAAAACTTAATAAGTTATCCCATGGTAGCCTTAGACTAACTCTAATAAATCAACTTTGCTTATAGTCCAAAGAGTTCTAGAATCTCCATATCACGGTTTTAGATTTCTTACTCGGTAAAATTCTTAACATTCGTTTCTTAGTAACATATGCTAAACACAACTAATTCTCTTTTGTTTTTATTTCACCTAAAATTTTTGTATGAACGCCCATCTCATAAACTTAAAAATTCAAGCTTACGCAACATAAGTATTATTAGATAGTATAAACTCCATACGTAAATCCGCTTAGTTCCAAGTTTGTTAATGACTTTCAAAATTTCTCAAGACAAGGTGTCTATCTCACCTGTTACATGCGTCGTCTATCAAATGACCTCATCATGCCATCATCCCCAACTTTCTAAAAAATTTAATTCCCACAAGGTATAAATCTTAATCGTTAAGATCATGACTAAAATGACACATCAAACTTAAGTTCCCAAAAATTTGCTAACTCAATGTCTACTCTTATAACTTAGCTAACCGATCAACTTTACGTCAAATCGTCATCACCCTGAATTCTTAATTTGCCGCAACATT
Source organism: Primulina tabacum (assembly GCF_025594145.1). NCBI lineage: Eukaryota > Viridiplantae > Streptophyta > Magnoliopsida > Lamiales > Gesneriaceae > Primulina > Primulina tabacum. The sequence goes on along the minus strand of NW_027459769.1, from coordinate 58,007 downwards.
AATTCACCAACTCTTAAATTTTCAAGCCCACTGTTGATTTACCCTACGATTCCCTTGATTATCATTCCTTATAACATTATAACCCAGATACTTCAAGGTTCTAATGATTCCTTCAATCTTAAATCATTGAAATTCCTATCACGTAAACTATTCGATTATCACCTACTACTAGACTAGTCCTCAACTTTCTTAAAATTTGCAAAATTAATTCTTAATTTCCTCAAAAATTATCCAATTTTTCCTTAATCTCGAGGTCAACAATACCCATAAGTTCTTGGTGTTCCTAATTCACTTATAGGTTTCCCGTAGCATAAAGTTCAATAATTTTAAGCTTATTAGACCCAAATTCAATCCCCATAACCTCAAAAAACTACTGATTTAACCCAAGTGTTCCTCAAGAGTTCGAATTTAATCATCAAAAATTCAGAATTGGCAATTTGGCCCTTAAAGTTCCCGAAAATTACATTTGTGGCCCTACAACTCTTCGATATTTGCATTTTTGTCCCCAAAAAATTTTTTCGCTTTTTTGTCCCATTAAACCTTAAAATTCTCGGAACTCAGAATTTAATCTCAACTTCGGTAATTTCGAAAATAGTTCCATAGAATTTTATTTTTGCACTTAGGTCCTCAAATTATTGGTTTATTACAATTAGGTCCTTAAAGTTCTCAATTCGTGCAATTCAATCTTTAAATCCAACTAGGTAGTGCATGCATCCTAAAAAAATTCTATGTTTTTAAACTTCCAAAGATCGTCGTAGTCTTCGAATCGTTACTCCTTACATGAAATCCTAAAAATTTAATTCTACTAGTAACCATGAACCATCACTATTTTTCTTATAAGACCTACATGCCCTAAAATCATTCATAATCTTCAAGATTTACTTAAGATCCAAAAAGTAGAACATCAGTACTACTAACCAAAAATCAGTATAGAAAAATCATTTCCAACCTTTCTCAATGCCCAAAAGCAAATTCTTATTCATGTCCAATTCCACCACAAAGCCAGCATGCATGAAAATCATATAATTTTCATTTCATGTCGAAACATGCATAAAAATTTTAAGCATCTAATCTCAAAACATAACGACAAATAAAAACATGTCCCGTAAACGTATATCATGTAACATGCAGGTGATAGCACTAAAAACATTACATTTAAACTTACGGACTTGAGGCTTGAAGACTGAGCGGCAGAAGCGGGCATTGGCACAACTCTATACAGGACCATTGCTCTGATACCAACTGTAACGTTTACTATTTTTAAAAAATTCTGAAATATATATTTTTTAAAAATTCTGAAATATATATTTTTTTTAAAAAAAGCTCACATTTTCAAAATAACATATAAAATAATCGTAATTATTGACAGTAAAAAAAATATAATGCAGTTTGAATTAACCAAACTCATCCAACATCATACTTAAACAAAACGTGTCAAAATCTTAAAATCATCAATGTATGAAAATGTTCATTCTCCTCTCAAATCTCATAATCATAATACGGAAAACATGAGGTTCTCGGGTCGTGTAACCGCACCAGGTTTGCCAACTCAAAGTTCGGCACCTCCAATCCCCTCATCCTCAGGCTCACCTGCATCACATACGCCTAGTGAGTCTAAAGACTCAACACACATGTATAAGGAATAACAAGTACATATACATGGCATACAGTAGTGAAAAATATTGTACTCAACAGATCTTTCATGAACTTAAAAACATGAACATAAACGTGTCGTGTAAAATCATAACGTGTCAAATCATGTCATCATATACGTATACATTTTCATTTAGTTGAATTCAGTTCATTAGTTGTGACTTTCGTATCAGCCCTATCGATGGATACATCTACATGTAACCACAGTATCGGAAGGCGGGGGACATCAGCGACAGCATTACCTATCCATTGAGCCCGGGCCTCAGCTCATCATATCTCATGTCATCATATACATATACATCGTCGGTCACAACTAATTCTCATCTTTCAAAAACATCATCATATTAGCCACTTAATAAAAACATGCATATACGTACCTTTTTCCTTAAAACCAAGCATGCACCGTATTTATCATAATTTCATAAAAATCATAAATGTGATGCATAAACGTTTAAAAAATCATAAAATGTGCTCAGGGCGCTGACAGGATCAAAATTTCACCTCGGGTGCAAAATGACCATTTTGCCCCTAGAAAGTCAAAAATTACCGTTTTACCCCTAGATCTATAAAATTGACCCGAAGCTTACCAAATCCTTAAAAAGTCTCAAAACATATTTAAAAGCATTCCTAGACGTAAACTCGAGCAAAATTCGTAACTTGACAGATTCGTTTTAAAAACTTGGAACGAGGTTCTGGTTTTAACCTGAATCGACTCGAAACTCAACCAAATTTTTTTCAACTTTTCATCATATCTTAAAAACACTAAAAAGGTCCAAAAACAAATAAAACCAAACCCCAAAACTTTAAAAGAATGGGCCATCCTGCTGCTGGAAATTCGCTCTTTCCTAAATACATGTTCCTAGTACATTACTTCCATTCTACGCATCCTAGCCCACAACCGATGAGACCACCTACTAAACCAACTCACTAAGGCCACTCTAAGACCCCTCTAGACCCAAAGAACTCACGGCACCAGCCCCATGTAGCCTGCACACCGAACACGCTCTCTTGGAACCAAAGCCCCCCAATCGCAACTCTCTCGCGTGCAGCTCCTTCGTGCTGCTGTAGGGGCCCGACCAGCGGTGTTAGGGTCCTCCCAGGCCATGGTTTGTACCTACAAGAGACAGGTCCAAGGCCTGGAATCAACCCCTAACCGCCTAACTACCTTCCACAGCTCGATCTCTCTAACCCTTATACGATAACTCGATCCCCACGATTCCTCATTCCCTCGGCCTATGCGGCTCTAGCAGCCTAAGCCACTGGAAATCTTGACATAGATGACTCTCTGATCCACCGATTTTGCAGCCCCCTTTACAAATGAAACAAGAACGTGAGTGATTAAAAAAACTTTAAGAAAACCATCAACCAAAACGTGCGAACTTCAAACGGTTGCTGGATCGAGACTTTTACATAAGATTAACATGCAAAAGCAGGTATATGGCGTATGAGATGCAAAAACGAAAGTATGTGGCATGCCTGATGATTTTTCACGCAAGGACATCGAAGATCGACGTCGGGAGAGCGCCGGGGAATTTCTCTTCGCAAGAAATGTGATTGCTGAAGCTTTGCTGATGAAAGGTTGAAAACCGAGAGGGTTTGATAGGAGAGGGGAAGGTGTCGGCTATTGAGTGGTGATTAGGTTTAGTGGAAGATTAGGTGTTAATTAAATAATAGAATAAACTCAAATGGACCAATAAATATAATTTAAAAGTTTAACAAAAGTTTTAAGCCCAATAAGCTTAAAAGTAGGCCTATTAAGTTCAAACACAATCCCGAAAAATATTTCGTGTTGGAAAGTTCTTGAAAATATTAACTGAACCCTCAAAACATCCTCTGTTTCTATAAAATTTGCGTACCGTAAAAAAAAATTATGCGGGTCAAAATACCCAATACAATTTAATTTTGAAAAATACACTTAAAAACACCTTATATTAATTAATAAAAATTAATCAAGTAATTAAAATAATTTTTCTGAAAATTCTTTGTGCTTCGTTCCTCGTTCGAGAGTCTAATGCAGTTTAAAAATCTTTAATGCATGAGCCTTTAAATTTCATGAATTATATTCTATCATGCATGAATTATGGAGAAAATGCATAAAATAATTAAACACAAATTAATGACATAAACATGCATTTAATGCTTTAAAACAATTAAATAAATACCAAAGAAATTTAATAACTTGCATGCATGTGGTTCACGTGGACCTTCAAATTTTCGGAACGTTACAAAATCAACCAACTATAATTGAAATTCAAAGGAAATAGTTTAAAAACACAAAATCGTCAAACGTTTGCAAATCCTAACTTAGCAATAAAGCTACATCTAATAACCTCTCAAAAACAACTCAAAAGCATAAATAAAAAGTCGTAAAAATCTTTAACATAAACTTAAAATCATAAGTCATAATCATAATGCGGAAAATCTAGCGCTGGTCCTCGGGTTATGTGCACCTTCAGTCCAGTAAAATCAACCATCAAGATCTCCACTAGCATCAAAATCATACTCACCTGTATCGATCACACCTAGTGAGTCTAAAGACTCAACACACCATATTCTTGATAGCAAATAATACGTATACAGATCACATGAAACAGTGAAAATACTTTTACTTAAAATAACAATCATAATCATGCATAAACTTAAACATTTTCATATCATCATAAACATATTCATATTCATCATAAACATATATGTATTCCTTTTCGTTGAACTCAGATCGTTAATTGTGACTTTCATATTCGTATTGGGGGTCGATGGATCCATCTACATGTAACTACAGTACTGGGCTGCGGGGACATCAGCGACACTCTCACCCGTCAACTGAACCTTGGCCTTACGTATTCACATATCATCGTATTTGTATTCGTACTAGTCACAATTACTTCACTTCCTTCATCATTTCATATTTTCATCACTTTATAAAATTCATGTATATAATAATCATTTTCTTTTAAATCAAGCATCCAACATATCTTTTAACGTCAACCTTTTATCATCAAATCCATAAACATTTAAAATAAACATTTTAACATATAAAACAGCATTCAGAGCACAGTCATGACGTTTACTATTTTCTAGGTGTAAAATGACTGTTTTACCCCTAGAAGTAAAATTTCTCGATTTTGCCTTTTTCTTATTTTCATTGACCCTAGAACATCCCAAATAATTATTTAAGTTTAAATTAAATTTCTCATATTTTTATTTAGCTTAAATTCTAGGCTTTCTAATTATTCTTTAGTTATTAATTCTTAATTTGTTTTAATCCCGTATTAAATTTGAACTCAAATATAAAATTTCCAAACATTATTATAGACTTTTTATATTTAATTAGCCCTCGTGAAGCATGATTCGAGCCCCGGTGAATCATATTTCAAACCCTAACCATAAAAACCATAATTCTCGAACCACCTAAGCTAAACCTTCGAACCATCTCACGGTTTCATCGAGCCAAGCCCGAGCAACCTATAGCCATCTTCAAAAAAGACCTCCCCTGGACCCTACTGAACCCACTAGACCCCTAGGACTCGACCCTAGCCCAAGCCAAAGCCTCCTACACTAGCAGCAAGCAGCGGTCAAGTATCCTAGAACCACTAAGACTCTTCGAAATCTGGCAGGAATCTAACCATCGAGCCAGCCCCTGACCCATACCCTCGTGTAGCCTCTAAGATTCCTAGAGACCTAGCGTAGCCTAGCCTTAACCACCCTGGCCGAGCAAACCCACCATGCGCACAGCAGCTGCTCTCGACAAGTCGCGAGTAGAGCCTTGCTTGCTAGGACACCTTCCCAGCCACTGTGCTCGAGTCCCAGCATTGCTAGGACTCCTCTCCTGATCCAACCATGTCCTAACCTAGCCCTGATCATGCCAAAGACAAGCCATGCACCATGGTTTCCTTCAACCGAGCCTTAAGACACAAACATGCAATATTAGGTTCCATCTTGTTCTTGCTTCGTCTGCAGCTTTTCATGTGCATCTTAGTACTCTTTTCTCATGTAAAAACAACCCATATACATTCCCTAATCATGGCAGCCCCTTCATGTAAACAGATCTACAGTTTACATGATCTCAAGTTTTGTATAAAAAATCACACTTTAAAACCCATGTTTTGCATAAAAACGACAATAATAAAAGGGAAACTTGTTTTTCATGCAAACCATAATTAAATACATATTAGGGTGTGATAGATGAGAAAATGAAGAATTATGTCGTGCCTTTGTGTTGGAAACTATTTCGGATGTTTGACAAACTGAGCGTTTAAAATATTAAACCAACTAATCAAGAAGATTGATAGAAACTGATCTAAAATACGCAAACCATCGGTTGCCAGAAACTGAAGGATTATATGCAGATTTTCGAAGGCAACTGAACTACGAAGCTAACTAACTTATTAGGCTATACCTCGAGCTTTCAAGCACAAACAGTAATACTTTATCTTGAAGAGATCAGTTGTGCTATATTATTTCAATTCTATTGAGTACTTTAAACAAGTTTGTAACTAAGAGTTTCAGTTTGACATTGTTAAGTCTAAAACTGAATTGGGTCTGTACAACTGTTTATTCGATCAAAGTCTTTTAGTGTATATCATATCCTTGAGATAGAAGGGGTGATGTAGGAGTGTTTGATATTTTCGAATATCCATAAAATCTTGTGTCTTCTTATTTCAGTTTTTATTTCATATATCAGTCAGTTTGTTTCCGCGCATTCTTTTTTAGCTGATTGATATTGACCTACAAGATTCCCAAGTATAGTTTATCAATAAATTGACTCATAAATCGAGAAAAGGTTTTGAAAATTGTAAATTTTTATTCGACCCCCCATTCTAAACATTTTTCACCTTTAACCGAACCTATCAAGTGGTATCAGAGCGGTTGAATCTGGTTCCTGAATATTTCTATATAAAAACTGATCAACATGTCTTCATTCAAAAAAATTCCAATGTTCTCCAGAGAAGATTTTGATGATTGGAAAATCATAATGCAGGCTCATCTAGCTGCACAAGGCGATGACATGTGGTACGCTATTACAGATGGACCCATGAAAATATTGAAGGAAAACACTGTTGTTGCCATAACTGATGGGGGCACCACATCGTATTGAAAAATCCGAGATGAATGGACAGCTGAAGACAAGAGAAAAGCCAACTTGGACAACGTGGCTAAAGACATCTTATACAAAACGTTGGATAAAGTCACTTTCAGCAAGATAAAAATGTGCAAAACTGCCAAGAAAATTTCGGAGAAGCTGATTCAGCTCTGCGAAGGCAATGAGCAAACCAAGGAGAATAAGCTATCTGCTGCTGTTCAAAAGTTTCACAATATCAAGATGTAGATTAGAGAATCCATGCATGAATATGATGAAAGGATCAGCAGCATAGTAAACGAACAGAATGCACTCAGAAAGGTGTATTCAAATAAAGAGGTATCACTGAAAGTAGTCAGAGGTCTTATCAAGGAATGGGACGTTAAGACCATGGCAATGCGAAAATCAAAGGACCTGAACATGGTCGAACTTCATGATTTATTTGCTGATTTAAAAGCCTAAGAGTTTGAGTTGCAAACTAGAGAAGGGGAACTTCTACACCAGCTGCTACAACTGCCCTAATTGCTGTCAAAATGGAACCAACTCGTTCGGTTGATAAATCTGCTGATCAGTTAAGCAATGATGTAATGTCATTGTTTCTCAAAATATTTGGAAGATTTATGAGAAGAAATCAAGGAAGCTTGCAAAGACAATATCAGAGAAATAACTCCAAAGTGTAACTTAATGCTTGCTAAAACTGTGGTAAAACTGGTCATTTCATTGCTGAATGTCCCAAGCCTAAGAAGGGCAGTCGAGGCTCACCTGAAAAGGGAAAGAAATCCTATGAGCACAAGAGAAGATCGAAAGATGACAAGAAATCTTATAGAAAGAAGCATGAGCTGCTTCTAGCTAAGGAAAACAAGTCAAATTGGGCAGAATCAGACAGTGATGATTCAGATGCTGAGAGATTCAGCTGCTCCAGTGATGATGAAGAGGTCAAGTGTCTGATGGCGGATGACAAAGAACTAGAGTCAACCAATCAACAGGTATTTGATTTTAGCTCAACTGATTTCACACGAGATGAACTCATTTATACACTTCATGACATGGTTAATGAGTATCATAAGCTTTCCTTATCGTTTGAGAAGGCCAGAGCAAAGCAAACTGATCTCGAAGACGATAAAACTGAAACTGATGAATCAGTTGATTTGTTGAGTCTTAAACAGGAGATTGCTGAGTTGAATGCTGAAAGAAGCAATAATAAATCTATGATTCAACAGTTAATGCTTGAGAATTCAAAGCAAACTGAGCTTATTAAGGCATGGAAAAATCATCTATTGCAATAGCTGAAATACAATATAAGCAAAAATCAGTTAGTGATAAAACTGGTTTATTGTTCAGTAACCAAGATGAAGCTTCCACCAGTGATACTCAGCAAAAACTGAACATGAGCAAAGGGAAATACATTCACTTTGTAAAATCAGTTGTGATACAAGAACAACCAGAGCCAAGTAAACCAGTTATACAGCCTATTGAAAATAACAACAAGGCTAGAAGGTATGGTATTGGTTATAGTCCAAAAATTTCAACTGACCCACAAAGTCAGTCATCAAAAAGGTTCAGCAATAAATACCTGAACTATTCAAATGGCTATTCCAATTACTATAACAGCAAGCCAGTTCAGAAAAGATATCGGCTCAACAACCAGTTGAAGAAGGCTAAAACTCATATTGCATCATCTGCACACTACACATGAAGTACACACAAGCCGAGAAAAACTGTAAAGTCCAAAAATCAATACACGTAAAACTCAAGTATTTATTTAATCGTTAAATTATTTATTTAAGTTTAAAATGATTATAGAGATGCGTGATTTATTTAAATGTATTATTTTAAATTATTTATATTTATGTGATGCACGTTAAAATGTTTTCTCGAGTTTCATGTTCCATGCGATTATTCGATGCAGGATCGAGGAAAAGAGACCAGCGACAATTTTTGGCGATTTTAAAATGTGGTATTTTATTTTAGGTTAGGACTGGGGCATTTTAAATGATTTATTTAGTTATAAGAATTTTAAAGCCTAATTTATTTAATTAGTGATTTTAGGATTTTAAAACTTTTAAAGTTTATCAATTGTGCATTTTATTTTAAATTAGAAGATTTTAGTAAAGTGGTTATTAGTTTAACATTTTGATTAACTTGTTAATTGGGTTAGTATTTTTAATTAGCTAATTAAGCAATTTATATATCCTTAATTATACTAAAACTCATGCACACAAACACATTTACACACACCTCACACCCGAGACACACACACATATTTAATTTGCCTTTTTTATTTTTTTTAGAGAAGAAAACCTAGGGTTCATAGGTCAAGAACAGCCGCCCCCTCCCTCTCTAATTTTCCAGCAATCCTTCGTTGATATTTAGCTTAGAAATCGCATCAAAGTTCGTCCCAGATCAACCATCGCACCATTTCCGCTTCGATATCGTCGTATCGTGAGTTTTAAAAATCAAAAGGCATGTATAATCTAATGTTTCTGCATCGATCTCGTTATATTATGTGTTGTGATGTTTATTATGCGTAAAAATCTATGTATGTTGTGCAAAGTTTGAACTACAATTGGTTGGATCGATTTCTGAAATGATTTTAGCTCTAAAAACCCGAATCCTGCTTTCATTTCATGTACTGTGCATTTTCGGTTGCTTATCTAGAAAAACTTTCAACATATAAAACCTATTACTTTTTGATTACCTTCGATTGACATTAAAACGAATAATTTTTGGATAACAAACGAGTGATTTATGATCATTTTCGTGGGACAGCTCAAACTACGATTTTAAGAAAATGTGTTCTTGATGTGTTCTTGAAGTTATTTGTTGCAGGCTTCGTTGGGAACCGTCGGGTGATCGTTGCTGCGTTTAGGTATATGGAGTATGATGTTGGGATGAGTTTTGATGCTTCGTTTTGTGTCGATAGTCCTTGGTAGCATTAGAATTCGTAGGAAGCATTTTGTGTCAAAATTTGAGTTTATGGGTTTTATTGCGTTGCGTGTGGTACGTCATTTCTTTGGGGACGTTTGGGGCGTTATTATGGAGTTGAGTCAGTGTCATGGCGTCCTAGGATGAGTCTCGATGGATTGCTTCATGATTCATATGATTTATTTAGGAGTATTAAGCTTCAAATCATGGAGTCCAGTTCACTCGGTGCCAGAGAGGTAACTTCTTACCGCTCGAGCGCCACTCTTTCTATCCGTGGCCAGAAGACCTAGCGCTCGAGCGGTAAGTTATTACCGCCCGAGCGCGGGGCCAGATGGAGGAAGGTTTGATTTTCATTTAGTTTCAGGTTTCAATAGTGAGTCAATCTCTTTTATTTGTTTCGGAAATGTTCACGCATCATTTTAGAGTTTGTTTCGGGGTTTGATGTCATGGTTTAGTACGTTTAAATGAGGTCAAGCCCCGAGTGCTCTAGAACGTCATAAGCCATTTATTTACTTCGGGGTTGAGTACGAGTAGTATGTCTAAGTTTTGAAAGCTAAGCATTTGATAATGTGTTAGTATGTGCAGCAGTCGCCCCAAACGAGATCCAAAAAATCCCTCAACTCCGTGCATGTAACGCTCCAGATTCGACGACTGTCCTCACTGTACCAAGACGAGTCTTTCAAGCGTGCTTATGTCCTCACTCACACGCAAACTTTCCAGGAGTTCACCCATCCCAAAATTTCCCCAAGTCAAGCACGCTTAACTTTGAAGTTCTTATGTGATGAACTACCGAAAAGAAGATGCACCTTCGTGATACGAGTAGTACCAATCAAATCTTTTAAGCCCTCTTCAACTGTACAGTCCATTACATTGAACAGTCTTGGAATCCCTCTCATTCCGGTGTGGGATCGATTCATTCATGTTCCCCCCACCTAGAATCCTGCCAGGAGCCGCTCATTGTCCGTGCAACCTCATGGCACCGGCGATCACCCCCCGCCCTCTTCGGCCCCGGGCCTCACATGTCCACCAGCTTCCGCTTGGTTCGTCCCCGAACCACACCGAACTAAGAGAGGTCGGCTCTGATACCATCTTTAACGCCCCAGATTAGACGACTGTCCTCACTGTATCAAGACGAGTCTTTCCAGCGTGCTTATGTCCTCACTCACACGCACCCTAGAAAATTTCCCAGGAGGACACCCATCCCAAAATTGCCCCAAGTCAAGCACGCTTAACTTTGGAGTTCTTAATGATGAGCTACCGAAAAGAAAATGCACCTTCGTGATATAAGTAGTACATATCAAATCTTTTAAGCCCTCTTCAACCGTGCAGTCCATTATATTGAACAGTCTCGGAATCCCTCTCCTTCCGGTGTAAGATCGGTTCATTCATGTTCCCTCCACCTAGAAGCTTGCCAGGAGCCGCTCATTGTCCGTGCAACCTCATGGCACCGGCGATCACCCCCCGCCCTCTTCGGCCCCGGGCCTCACAATGCAAGTATGTTCAAAATGCAAAATGAGAAAATATTTTATTTTTGAGGTATGCTAAATGTCTTGTGACCAATTATGAACGGGTTTGGAAGCCGGTGAATGTGGCCGGTGACCTCTCCACCCAGGTAAAGCATGACCGGGTGTAGATCAAGATTGAAAAGCGATAAAGCTTGACCAGGGACCAATCCACTTGGTAAAGCATGACCGAAGATCTCATATATGTGGTAGTGGACATCCCTGCTAGCCCATTACTGTGGTTTAGTCTGATCAGGCACATTTATGTATGAGTCACTTGATTTGAAATATATCTCTATGCAAAATGATGAAGTTTATGCATGTCAAGTATGTATGATGCAAATATATTTATGAAGAGTTTTATGATGATGGCACGTCTATGTTTATGTTATTAACTTCAAGTTTCAAGTATGTACGCTATACTTTAAAGATGCATGTGGTTTTATTACTTATTATTTGTTATCTCCAGTTTATACTTGTTGAGTCTTTAGACTCACTAGATTTGATTGATGCAGGTGAGGACGAGTATGTGGAGACGAAGGGTGAGGACCAATAAGCCGGCTTGGACTGCGCAGGAGGCTAAACCCGAGGACCGCCAAAGTTTTAAGATTTTATGCATGATGATTTTAATAATCTAACTTTTACGAGATTTCTTCACGCTGTTTGAACAAGTATTTTTTTTAGAAAACTTTATTTGTGATCTCTTTATTGCAATATTTTGGATGAACATTTTATTTTAATCAAAATTTGAAGGTATATTTCATATCTAAGAAAATTTTTATTTTTCCGTAAATTTTAAATAGTTTAAAAGTACAGTACTTTAAAAAAACCACCTGGAACACATCAACTGGAAAGTCAGTTAGATTAGTCCAAGTTTGGGTTCCCAAAGGACTAAGAAGTTTAGGAGCCAAATAGTTTTGGGTACCAAAATTATATATTGTGTGTGATTGCAGGCAATAGGTGCAAAAAAAAAAGAATCAACCTGGTATCTGGACAGTGGATGCTCGCGTCATATGACAGGGGATGCAGTTTTCTATCCCAACTGATCAAATACACTAGTCCAAACATCAGTTTTAAAGACAACTCCAAAGGTAAAACTGTGGGTAAGAGTAAGCTTATCCATGTTAACTTTACTATTAAAGATGTGTTACTAGGTGAGAATTTGAAGTATAACTTGATTAGCTTCAGTCAGTTATGCGACAATAAATTATCAGTTCAGTTCGACAGACATACTTGTTCAGTTAGAGACTCAACTGATGAGGTCATCCTAACTGGCAATCGTTGTGGGAATACTTATAAAGTCAGTTGTACTGATCAACCTAAGGCACCAGTTTGTTTTATAGCTTCAAAATCTTCTAAAAACTGATTGTGACATAAAAGGTTGAACCACCTAAACTTTAAATTCATTGCCTATCTTAGTAACCATGATCTTGTAACTAGTTTGCCCAAAATAGATTTTTCAAAACATAAAATTTGTTCAGCATGTCAGTTTGAGAAGCAAGTAAGATCTACATTTAAAAACAAAGGTTGTAAATTATCTTCTCGATGCTTAGAACTGCTACATGTGGATCTTTTTGTTCCTATACCAGTAATGAGTTTAGGGGGAATGAAATACACCTTAGTAGTCGTGGATGATTTTTCAAGATTTACTTGGGTTATCTTTCTTAAATCCAAAGACCAAATTGCTGCACAAATGATTAAGCTTTTCAAAATATTATTAAATGAAAAATCAGTTGGGATTGATCGAATAAGGTCTGATCGAGGGACTGAATTCATCAATCAAAATCTTTCACAATTTTTTTTTCGAAAATACTGGGATCAAGCATGAGTTCTCCGCAGCAAGAACTCCTCAGCAAAATAGTGTAGCTGAGAGAAGGAATCGGACCCTTAAAGAAGCTGCTAGAACAATGCTTGCTGATTCTGGTATTTATCAATGGTTTTGGGCAGAAGTAGTAAACACTGCATGTTACACTCAGAACAGACAAATGACTAATAAGAATCATTTGAAAACACCTTACACTACAAGAAAAATGATTTTTCGCAGCACGTCATCAACAGTGTGCATTAAAAGCACGCTGCGAATATTACTTTTAACGGCGTGAACCATATGTGCGCTGTTAATATTGTTTCGCTTGACAGAAATAACGGCGTGCATTAAAAGCACGTTGCGGATAGTAATATCCGCAGCGTGCATTTATGTGTGTTGTTAATAAATAATATAAACGACAGTGTGCGGTTAAATGTGAGCTTTTAATAACCTATGCAATTATACTTGTATTACACAACACAATACGAGAGAGAGTGAAACCCCAAATTCCATCTCTTAACCCTTCTCCTACTCCCGTCAGTGTTCTGCATCCAGACTCCAACCACCGCTGCGTGCTGTCACGCCACCGGAGATCGGAGCACAGTAGCTACCAACCTTGTTCCCCTAACCTTGCGCCTCCTTCCCTGCCTCAGATTGGAAGAACTAGCGCGAGTGGGAGCCCTGTTTCAGTCTTTTTCCGTGTGCGAGTTTTTCCTCCGTTTTTTGTGAGTGTGTGTCTCGGTTTCTTTGTTATTTAGTGGTTTGTTGTTGAGAAGTCGAAGCCCTAATGTTTTCCCTGTTATCCCTGCGATTTCCAGCCACTATTAGCTCTGTCCAGTCACGATTCTGGCGAGTTTTCCTGCGAGATACAACCTTTGCACCATCTTGAGACCACTACTGCCCATTCAACTTCGATTCTTGGTACATTTTAGCTTGATTTCCAGTCTATAGTTCAGGTATACAAGCCGTTTGGATTCGAATTTTTTTACAATCCGATTTAACTGTTTTCTTTGCATTAGTAGCATAATATTAACACATTGTTGGCTTATTATATGTCCAGCTAGTATCCGAAAATTTTATGGGAATATTTGTGGGAAAGGTGCGATTTTGGGGGAAAAAACATATGTAACTGAGAAATAAACTACTTCAGAGGCTAACTTTCACTCCATCTTCCAGTGGAGAAGCAAATGAGATCCAAATTATTAATAAAGCACAATGTTATGTCTTCTGACTTCTAGAATTGCAAAAATTGCTATCAATCATTGTTTTGTTGTGAAATAAGTACTGTTGTTCTTCCCATTTGATGATGAATCTGATTCGTTTTAATCTGAATTGTTTGCTCATACTCTAGGCTATCATCTTTTGTCTTTTAGGCCATTCTTCAATTTTTCCTTGCCTTAGAACATTTTCTCGCTCATGTTTGAGCCGGTAAGGTAAAATTCACCTTCTTCTCTTGGCAAAATAAATATAAAAATGTAGGGATATTGCTTATGCATCTGTCCTATACTCATACTATATGAGCTGTGTGCTATATTAAATGGATATCCAATGCAAAAGTAGACAGAAAGAGTGGAAAATTTAATATTGGTAAACATGAGATTAACTGAACTCGACCTCCTGGTTTTCTAATCCTCATTTTATCTGCTCCAGGTTTGAGTCGCATTTAGATTTACCTAGAATTAGTTCTGGATGCCCCCTATTGTTATGTTGATAAATATACGTTGTTTGTTCATGCTTGAGTTCCTGATAAATTAGATGACCCCAGTTTTTTCGTCATCGGAATATGTTTCTAACTTCATGAATGTGTGATAGGAGCACGATTTCGTAGTATTTCAGAGTTAGATGTTCATATTGTGACGGCTGACTTAGGACAGGTGCACAATTATACGACGTTAGCTGGTCTAATCGGTGGTAGTTAGCACTCTACGATTTATATAAACAATATGCCATTCACCTAACCACAAGCACCAACAACCTCACCTGGTCAATTCATTCAACTTGTGGGAATGCTAACATAGTTGATTAATATATAAATATATATATCACTACAAGAAATTCTGCATACAACAACGCACATACGACAACATTTTTTGTGAAAAACTGTTGTCGTAAGTTTTTAACAACGGTTTTAGCAAAAACTGTTGTCTTTTGGGGGTCAAAGACAACGGTTTTTAGGGTCAATGGCAGCGGTTCTATAAAACCGTGGTCTTTGAGCGTTTTTTTAGGGTCAATGACAACGGTTCTATGAACTGTTGTCTATTAGCGGTTTTTTTTTTTGCACAATAAAACCGTTGTCGATTAGCGTGGTTTTTAGACAAACGACAATGGTTTTGGAAAACGTTGCCATATTTAGCGACGGTATTATGAAAACCGTCATTAATTTAAAATTAGCGACGGTTTTGTAGCTAATTTTAGCCACGGTTTTACATAAAACCGTCGCATGTTTAAGATTAGCGACGGTTTTACAAAACCCGTCGCTAAATTTAGCGATGGATTTGTTGCAACCGTCGCTAATTTTACCGTCGCAAACAGTCTACAAATACCACCATTTTCGGTCCATTTTCCTCCATAACACTTCACAACACTTAAAATTTTTCTGTCTTACACGATTTTATCACTTCACACAACACTTAAAATTTTTCTCACCACTTCATAACACTTAAAATTTTTCTCTCTTACACGATTTTACTACTTCATAACTTAAATTTTTTCTCTTACACGATTTTACTACTTCACAGCACTTAAAATTTTTCTCTTACACGATTTTAGTTTCGATTGTTAGTTTTTTTTAGATTTATTAAATTATTAAAAGTATTTTTTATTTTTCGAAACAAATTAGCGACGAAAATTTTCATTGCTAACCGTCGTTAAAATTAGCGACAGTCTTCATCGACGGTCTTCATTGCCAACCGTCGCTAATTAGCGACGATTTTGAATAAAACCGTCGCTAATTTATTAGCGACGGTTTTAAAAAATTGTCGCAAATTTTACCTACCACAATGAATAAAAATCGTTGTCGTTGAACGGACTTTCAACAGCACTCTCAGTTACAACAGTTTTAAAAAGGCTACGACAACGGATTTTATCCACGTAGACACACACATTCCGTGTTTAACGAAACGTTGGACAAATACAATAATCTTTCGGAAAGAATAATAAATAAAGACAAATGTTTGTTTAGATATTTTATAAATTATATAGTAATTCGAAGCAGGTAGCATATGATACTGGCGTATTATATATATAGATCCTATAACGAGTTGCCTAATGTTTCTCTGAATTTATTATTATTTTGGTGCCTTATACTTTGAAATTGTTATAGTTTACGAAATATTATTGCACGATGATTGATAATATCATCAAATATATTCTAAAAAATCAAATGATTAAATATATATAAAAAAAACTTCATGTGAAACTATCATGACTGTGAGCCATGATTAAATTATCTCAAGATAGAACGGTCTCAAGATATAGAAAATAAAATATATTCTCTCTCCTCCCCTAGCAGTACTAGCTACATCTGTCAACAAAATCTTCTCCCCCTAAAATATTAACACCCTCCCCGCCCCCCTCTTTATCCTCCTACATGCATTCCGCCTCTCTTATTTCTACTGAATGTGAATTCAAGACATAAGTTTATATATGTCACAGATAATAAGATAAAAAATAGTTGCATAGGTTTGATAAAGATTCAGAGACAGGGATGGGTGTTGTCTTTGGTTGTTTCTCAAAAGGAGGTATCAATGAATTAAGTAAGCTTTTCAATGTAGAGACAGGGTAGCATGGACTATGTGATGTTTTACTCTTTTTCTGAAAAAAAAATTAAGTTCAAATGGACGGACAAAACAAGTTGTGTATTTTATTTCATTTTGAAGAAGTTTCATATACATTTTAAAACAAAATAACCATTTTTTTAACTTTTTAAGAGAAATGTTATTTCTTGGTTTTGCACCTCTTTGGCTAATAAAATTTATTTTATCCTTATATAATATATATCCATACTATTTTGCTAAGGAAACGGGTAGCTTAAATTTAATAAAAATATATGTATACGCATCTCAATTTTCAAAATTTGAGGCTGCCGTGTACAAATTTTTTCAACAATTGTTGGCAATGACCGTCGTCATTTTCAACACGTTTATTTTACGGGTCACAATTTTCTTACATTCTCCCACTTGACCCGTATATCTCATTTATCATAGGAGAAATTAAAATACATGAATCATGGCGATAGGTCATCTAAAAACGATTATTATCTTCCATGTATCACAATGTATTATATCTCTCAAATAACTTAATGAATAAACCCTATGTTTATTCGAGGTCCAACTTTATTGATATTTTTCATGATAACTGAATATGTACATAATTGAATATGAAAAATAACATAACTTAATGAGTTTCATTAATTTTGTTTTTACAACAAAATTACATAAAAGAACCAAGTCTCATTCGTTCTGTATGATCCTTGAATTTTATTGGTGGCATGCCCTTAGTCAAAGGATTCGCAATCATCAATTTAGTACTAATGTGCTCGATAAGTAACTTCTTATCTTTAACACGTTCTCGTATGGCTAAATACTTAATGTCGATGTGTTTGCTTCGACTACCACTTTTGTTATTTTTAGCCATAAAAACTGCAGCTGAATTGTCACAAAATATTCTTAATGGCATAGATATAGAATCCATAATTCTAAGCCTTGAAATGAAACTCTTCAACCATACACCATGTGAGGTTGCCTCAAAACAAGATACGAACTCAGCTTCCATAGTGGAAGTAGCAGTCAATGTCTGCTTTGCACTTCTCCAAGATACAGCTCCACCAACTAACATAAAATATATCCTGAAGTGGATTTTCTTGAATCAATGCAGCCAGCATAGTCTGAATCAGAGTAGCCAATTACTTCCAAATTTTCAGTTCGTCTGAACATAAGCATATAATCTTTGGTCCCTTGAAGGTACCTCATGACTTTCTTTGCAGCTTTCCAATGGTCTAAACCTGGATTACTCTAATATCTTCCAAACATCCCAACAATAAATGCAATGTCAGGTCTAGTGAAAACCTGAGCATACATCAAGCTTCCGACAGCAGAAGCATAAGGAATGTTTTTCATTTGTTCCCGCTCTAGATCATTCTTTGGGCATTGGCTCAAATTGAATTTATCGCCTTTCACAACGGGAGCTATACTTGGTGAACAATCTTTCATCCGATATCTCTCTAAAACTTTGTTGATATAGGTTTCTTGAGACAAACCTATAATACCTTGAATTTTGTCTCTATGTATCTTAATGCCAATGACATAAGATGCATCACCCATATCCTTCATATCAAAGTTTTTAGAGAGGAATTGTTTCACCTCGTATAACAGACCCTTATCATTGGTTGCAAGTAATATATCATCCACATATAGAATAAGGAAACAAATCTTGCTCCCACTGACTTTCTGGTATATACATTGATCCATGTGGTTCTCAACGAATCCAAATGAAGAGATAACATCATGAAATTTTAAATACCATTGACGGGAAGCTTGTTTCAATCCATATATAGATTTCTTAAGCTTACAAACCAATTGCTCACCATTACTAGAGAAGAATCATTCAAGTTGTTTCATATAAACCTCTTCCTCTAGTTCTCCATTGAGAAAAGCCGTTTTCACATCCATTTGTTGTAAATCTAAGTCAAAATGTGCAACTAATGCTAAAATGATACGGAGAGAATCTTTCTAAGATACAAGAGAAAAAGTCTCCTTGTAGTCGATTCCTTCCTGTTGAGTGAATCCTTTAGCTACGAGTCTTGCTTTATATCTTTCAATGTTGCCTAATGAGTCTTACTTTGTTTTGTAGACCCATTTACATCCAATGGCTTTTACACCATCAGGCAACTGAACAAGATCCCAAACTCCATTAACTGCCATAGAATTCATCTCTTCTTTCATAGCATTAAACCATAGTTTTGACTCATTACAACTCATGGCTTGTGAAAACATTTCAGGATCATTTTCGGCTCCAATGTTAAAGTCCGATTCTTGTAACACAACATAATCACTAGATATTGCTGATCTCCTTATTCTAGTAGATCTCCTTAGGTTGTTTGGTTGATCAACAATTTCTTGTTGTTCTTCACTAACAACTTGATCTACTGGATTTTCATCAGCAATTTGTGGAACTTCAGTAATCGGTTGCCTAACACCCATTTGGTCTTGAGGGTTGTGAATAACAACCAATCTGTCATTTGAATAAGAGGGTTGTACATTAATGTGATCATTCTCAAAAACTATGTCATGATCACTCCCACTAATCAAGTCATTTTCAAGAAATTTTGCATTTCTTGATTCCACAATTCTAGTATTGTGAGATGGACAATAGAATCTGTACCCTTTGGATTTTTCAGCATACCCAATGAAATATCTACTTATAGTTCTTGGGTCCAGTTTCTTTTCATGTGGGTTGTAAACTCTTATTTCAGAAGGACAACCCCAAACGCGTATATGTTGCAAACTCGGTTTCCAACCTTTTAATAACTCAAATGGCGTCTTTGGGACAGCCTTAGTTGGAACTCTGTTTAATATATACACACCTGTCTTAAGAGCTTCAGTCCACAAGGATTTAGGAAGTTTAGAGCTACTAAACATGCTCCTCACCATGTCCAATAATGTCCGGTTTTTCCTCCTAGCTACGCCATTTTGGTCCGGAGAACCAGGCATAGTATATTGGGCAACAATCCCTTGTTCTTGGAGAAACTTTGCAAACGGACCAGATGCTAGTCCATTCTCAGTGTATCTACCATAATATTCTCCACCTCTATCAGTTCTCACGATCTTAATATATTTTCCACATTGCTTCTCCACTTCAGCCTTAAAAACCTTGAAGGCTTCAAGTGCTTCGTTTTTATTATGAAGCATGTAGATATACATGTATCGTGAGTAATCATCAATCAAAGAGATGAAGTATTTCGGACTTTGCATGTCCATATTTGGACAACAAATATCTGAATGTATGATTTCTAATATTTCTGTACTCCTCTTGGCACCCTTTTTAGATTTATTGGTCTGCTTTCCCTTAATGCAGTCCACACAAGTCTCAAAATCAGTAAAATCTAAAGTACTAAGTGCTCCATCATTCACTAATCTTTTAATCCTCTCTATAGAGATATGTCACAATCTCATGTGCCATAATATAGAGGAATCTTCATTTATAACACATCTTTTAATACCTCCTTGAACATGCATAGTGGTGTTATTATTTTGTAAAAAAATAAAGAAAAGACCATCAACCATTGTACCATTTCCAATAAGATTTGATTTATAAAACACATTTATTGATTTATCCTAAAAATGAAATGAATAACCAAGGGGTACAAGTTTTGAAACTGAAATTAAATTCCTAGAAAAACTAGGAATATAAAATGTCTTTTCTAATTTTAAAATATAACCACTATTCAACACTAGGCAGCAAGTCCCAATAGCCTCCACATGCGAAGACATCTTGTTTCCCGAATAGATGCTTCGCTCATTTTCTATTGACTTCCTTAGGTTTTGCATACCCTGCAAGGTATTTGTAACATGGATTGTAGAACCAGAATCAATCCACCATGTATTATAAATCATATCAACCATATTAGATTCATAACAGACAAATGAAGTAGGAATACCTTTCTTTTCAAGCCAGTCCTTAAATTTATTGCAATCCTTCTCAATGTGTCCCGTCTTTTTACAGAAGAAACACTTGGATTCTTTCTTGATGTCAGGTTGGGGTGGAATTATTCCTTTCCTTTTTTCCTTGACTTTGGCTTGCTTTTTATACTTTCCTTGTGTGGTCATAAAGACATTATCACTCGTTTTCATCAACAGCCTTCCTTCCTCTTGAACACACATGGTCATTAATTCATTAATTGACCATTTATCCTTATGTGTGTTGTAGAAAATTTTGAAGGGTCCATATTGCTGTGGAAGAGTGCATAAAATGTAGTGCACAAGAAAATTCTCAGACATTTCCACTTCAAGTGTCTTGAGCCGAGCCGCTATGTCCCGCATCTTCATGATGTGCTCTCGCACACCTCTCACACTGGTGATCCTTAATGAAGAGAATTTCATAATTATGGTTCTTGCAAGTGCTTTATCTGAAGACTGAAACTGTTCATCAATAGCCTTCAGTAATTCTTTGACATTATTATGCTGGTCGACAGAACCACGCATACCAGCAGAGATTTCGGTCTTTATGAACATTACGCAGAGTCGATTAGATCGCTCCAATTTTTCATAAAGATCAACATCATCCGGAATGATGTTTTCAGTAATAGCAGATGGTTCGTCTTTCCGTATAGCATAATCAATATCCATCCACCCTAATTGAAGAAGAATTCTTTCTTTCCAAATTTTATAATTATCGCCCTTTAGATCGGGAATGTCACATTTCATATCAGAAAAAGTCGCAGGTTGCATAACTGCACAAAATATCATATGCTTAAAATTTTGAGACAATATCATGTTTTACCAATGTAATTCATGTTTAAAAATCTAGTGACATAAAATTTTCATGTGGGCCAAAATTTTAATTCAATAAGATTTTTCTGTAAATTTATGATAAACCTATCAAAATGTATTTTCTTTAATTCCTGTGGGTAAATTAAGAAAAATTTAATTTGATATTTTAACCTGATTAGTTATATAAATATAATAAAAATCCCTGTGGGGTAAATTTTATTATGTTTATATAATTAATTACAATTGATGTCCATTATGTGATCCAAACTCACTTAATGCATAATTTTTCATAATTAAGGATGTTGTGGCTATTCCTCAATTATTTAAAATTATACGGTTCACCGGACAAAATTTTGGCTTTACTTAATGCTTTATATAATAATTATTTCGCAATCAACACTTTCCAAGAGTGCTCCCAAGAAAGATAGGTAGTGCTTAGGCCCTTTAAATACTCAACTCCTAGACAGAGCAATGTTCATCAGGGAGACCAGTGACTAGTCAAGGCAGTTTAAACCGGTCGATTAAGAACTCCCTCATATCATGTTTTCTTACGTCACCTTATAATTATTATTCAACTTAATTATCCATATTTATGTGAATATTTATAAGCCAATTTTTTTTTATATTAAATAATTTTATATTCACATTTTTACTTAATATGAACAATTACATTCCCCATCAGTTTTTCTCTTCAATCAGAGTAGTGATAAAGTGAGGATCACATTTACGATAAAATGTTAGTTCCTCTTCAGTTTTTCTCTTCAATTAGAGTAGTGATAAAGTGAGGATTATTTGTTCATTTGTGAATATCTGAAATATTTTAATTTATAATATTATATTCACATCTTACTTAATATGTTCATTTAAAATTATAAACAACTTAATATAATTTAATATGAACATAATTTGAATATTATATCTAACGAGCAAAAAATAATTTCTAAACATGCATTGAAATTTGTATTGAATTTGGAAATATTAAATCTAATTCCAAATCATCAAAATCATGTTTTTTTACGTATACATGAACATGATATATAATATGCGGAAGCTTAATCGAGAATTACCTCCGGCCATTGAAAATTTGTTGAAGCTTTCTGATTTATTTTCGATTGAAGCCTTCTAAACACTTCAACACTCCTTTAGATGGTGTATTTTCTGTATGAGATTGTGTGTTTAGGGACCTCAATGCCTTCGGTATTTATAGGCACACTCATACCATCACCGAGTGTTTTGGGAGCTCGAGATCCAAACCAAATTTGTATACGCATCTCAATTTTCAAAATTTAAGGCTGCCGTGTACAAATTTTTTCAACAATTGTTGGCAATGACCGTCATCATTTTCAACACGTTTATTTTACGGGTCACAATTTTCTTACACTATGGTCAATTGATCTATGGTCAAAAAATATAAGTAAAATTTAGCTTATCTTATTTTTATACATGATTTTATTTGTTTAAAATATAATAATGTATGAATAAATTTTTTGTATTTAAGTTTTTTTATTTATTATGTGGTGTTCTCTTATAAAAATGTTGGGAATATTTTGGGAAAGAAAAGTTGGGATAACATCTGACACCTAAGTAATTATATCATATAAATTAAATTATCATCGTGTATATGTGTGTGTGTTTGTATTGATAAAATTTCATAATTATTTCATACAAATAAAAAAAGTTTGTTCACAAGATGGATAATGAATGGATGCATCTGCCTTCTAGGCTTGTACCCGAGTATGAAGAAGGGGTAAAAAAAATTTATAGCACAAGCTAGAACTATGCAAAAACACGTGAAGTAATCTTATATCTTTGCAAGCGTTGTAAAGAAGTATATGAAATTTGACCAAGTTTACGACCACTTAATTATTAAGGGGTTCGATCCTTCTTACACTATTTGTGAGATGTCTACTCATTTAAAAATGCGAAAATATTTTTTTCAAAACTCCCATTTTCGAAATATCATTTAAATGTTTCGTATGCATGCGCACCACAGAAAAATATAAGATTTAAAAATGATCTTAAATATTTTCCAATAAAAACAGCGCATGTAACGCCCCGAAAAATTTAAAGGTCCACGCGAATCACATGCATGTAATTATTAAATTCTCCTGTATTTTAATTAAATGTTTTAATTGCATAAATTAATTATGTTGTGCATATTTACATGTTTAAATATACTTTTCTACATGGTTGCATTAAAATGTATTTTTAAAAGGTTATTCGAGTTGCGATCGAAGAACGGAGACTGAGGGCTGAAAATGTAAAATGATTTTATTAAATAATTGTTTTTAATTATTTAAAATATGGGTGATGCTTTTTATTACTTTTGAAAATAAGGGGTTTGGAGGTGATTTTATACGGCGGGACGTAAATTTTATCGGTGTTGGTTTTTCAATAAAAATACGAACTTTTTGGCAACCCGGCTAATAAATTCGCAGAGTTATTTAAACAAAATTATTTTTATATTTTTAATTAAAGTCTAACTAAGAACTAATGGGCCTATTTATCTACCTAATGGGCCTAAAGCCTTGCTTAGAGTTTTAATTAGTATTTAAATAAAATAATCTTCCCCAACCCTACACTTTGCTACACGCCTCAAACCTTATATTTTTCTCTCCCAAAACTCCTCAAAGTTCACGGATCACACACATTACAATTTAAAGAAGGAAATCGAGACTTGCAAGGTAGAGTTCAAGCCAAGGTTTTTGCCCCATTCTTCGCCTTCGTCAACGAATAATCGTGCGTTAAATACGCAAAGACACGCCATATTCTTTCTTTCAATCATCTATCACACCATAATATTTATTTGAACATGTTTTGAAAGAAAACAAGGCACTCAAATTATAATTTTCGCAACTATTCATATGCATGGGTTTAACTCTTGTTTGTTGATTCAAAAATCATGTTTAATTTGTGTTAAGGGGCTGCCATGGTTAGGGTATGGATTAAGGGTGTTTTAAACAAATTTAGGGTCCTAAACACACACCAATTAAGATGAAAATGTGAGAAACAAAAGCTGGAAAACAGTAGGCATCAATTAAAAGGAACCGTGGGTTTTTTTGATTGCACAAGAGTCAAGTGGCTCGTTCCTTGGCATGGGCTATTGGGGCTCGTCCAAGGCTCGAACAGGGGCATTGTTGGTATCGGTCTAGGGCAGGGTTAGGTCCTTAGGGTCCTAAGAAGGTGCAAAAGGGGCTGGTTCAAGGTCTGGTTCGGTGGTCAAGTGGCTAAGCAAGAAAACATGGAGTCCTAGTCTAGGTGGGTTTTCTCGGCCATGCTTGTGCTGAAGTAGGGGGGGGGGGGGGGGGGGGAGGCTTCGGTTTTCAAGCTAGGGGCTCGAGTTCTATAGGTTCTAAGGGTCCAGGAGGGTGCCTAGAGAGGCTGGTCATAAGTTGGTGCAGGGTGGCTAGACATGGCTCGAGCTAAACACAAAAAACGTGGGGGAGAAGCTCATGACAGCAAGTTAGGCGAGATGTTGCTGTCAAGCTTCAGTGGTTTGCTCCTCACGTCCAGGGGCTTGGGTTGGTCTGGGCTTGGTTTATGCGTGGTCCAGGGAAGGTTATGGTCATGAGGGGTCAGTGGTTAGACGGCTGGAAGAGTCCTAGGCAACTAGGAAACCCAATTCAACATGGACACTACAAACACACACACGCATGCACTTGGGGTCGAGTTCCAGAAGTGTTTTGGTCAGGCTAAGGCTGGTTTTATGAGCTGGGCTTGGTCAGTAGGGTCCCTAGGTGGGTTGGCTAGGTTTTGGATCGAGGTGGCTTGGGCGTGGCTCGAGTAAATTAGGAGATGGCTCGGTGTGTTCGATAAGGTGTCAAAAACGAAAATTAAAAGGCAAAAATTGAGCCATGGGTCCACAGGTGTGGCTCATAACTTGGAAGGGTAGAATAAATCATAAAAAGGTTATGTTTAAATTTTGGGATCAAAATAACGAGTTTTGGATTTATTCGGGATTTAATCGCCGCACGAAATGCTAATTAACGAGTTAATTTAAACGCCATGTTATATGCTTTATAAAATTATGGAAAATTAGGTTTAAGCTTAAATAATTATTGAAAGCCTTGGTTTTTAATTTGGGAATTTATATTAAGGTTTGGTTTAATTCGTGATTAAAACGCATTAATACGTTATATTTAAAGATAAATTTAAAAGTCGTCGAATGAAGCTAAATAAAAATATGAGAAAATTCATGTAAGTTTAAATAATTATTTGGAAAATGTTAGAGTCAATAAAATTAAGAAAATGTAAAAAAGATGAAAATTTACGTCTAGGGGTAAAACGGTCTTTTTACTCATAGAAATTATTAAACGTCATGGCAGTGTCCTGAATGCTGTTTTATATGCTAATATGATTATTTTCAATGATTATGGGTTTTTACATGTTAATATGTCAATTTTAAATGTTTATTGATTTTTAAGACGTTAATAAGTTTAATGTTTTATGATTTAATATGCTAAAACATTTATTTTAAATGTTTATGATTTAAATGTTTATTTTTAATGTTTATGAAGTTAAAATGTTTATTTTAAAAATGTTCATAGATGTTTATGATTTTTAATATGTTAAGTTCTGATTTTTAAATGTCTATGATTTTTATGATTTAAATATGGGCATTTAAAAGATATGTTGCATGATTGGTTTTAAAATAAAAATGATGTTATGCATGTTTTTATTAAGTGATGATATCATGTTGAAGGACGTAAAGGGATTATGACTACTAGATGTTGGAAATATCGTGAGGGTTATGGTCTCAGTGGGAGCCCGACGATCGTGTTTCCTTGGATACGGATACGAATACGATTACGTGATACGAATACGAATATGTTAATACGTTGGCCAAGGCCCAGTTGACGGGTGAGAGTGTCGCTGGTGTCCCCGTCGCTCAGTACTGTGGTTTTCTTTAGATGGATCCATCGCCCAATACGATCAAAAATACGAGTCACAATCACGATCTGAATTCAACAAACACGAACATGAACATGAATACGAATATGAATATGGATACGAATATGGATATGCATATGGATATGAATACGAATATGAATATGAATATGTTTATGTTTTTATGAAAATGTTTTATGCATCATGAAAATGTTTACGCAAATGTTTATGTTTATGCATCTTCATGAAAACGATATTTTAAGTACAAGTATTTTTCACTGTTATATGTTAACTGTATTACGTATTACTCGTTATCAAGAATATGACGTGTTGGATCTTTAGACTCACTAGGTGTGATTGATGCAGGTGATATTGATTATGAATATGATAATGGAGGTCTTGATGGTTGACTTTGCTGGACTGAAGGTGCACATAACCCGAGGACCGACGCTAGTTTTCCGCACTAGTTATGATTTATGAATTTGAGTTATGTTAAAGATATTTTTACGACGTTTTATTTGTGAGTGGTTTTTGAGAAGTTATAGTATGTGCTATACTTTTCAAATGTTAGTTGGTTGATTTATTTAAAATGATGTCAAAAATATTTTATGCTTGTGTAAGCAATTCGGCCGATGCTATGTGAGGTTTAAAAAAAAAAATTTCTAGTACTTTTTAAGAAAACGAATAAGCAGACGTTTCAACGCAGATTAAAATAACCAAACTCGTCCAAAAATCATACATAAACAAAAACGTATAAAAATATTAAAATCATCAACGTAGGAAAAAAATGTTCGTATGCTCTCAAAACTCGTAAATCATAATGCGGAAAACATGCGGTCCTCGGGTCATGTCACCGCACCAGAGCTGCTTACTTAGAGTTCAGCACCTCCAGTCTCCTCAACATCAAGCTTACCTGCATCACACACGCATAGTGAGTCTAAAGACTCGACACACCTGTACCAGTAATAACAAGTACATATACGTAGCACATAGAAGTGAAAAATAGCATAATCAACATACATTTCGTGTTTGCAGTAAAAATCGTATAAGTAAACGTATCCTTTCAAAACATGGTAATAATCATAGCATGTATCATCGTATCAGCATATACGTGTTTTTATTTATTTTTATGCATTTTATGCATAATTCATGCATGATAGAATTTATTTTATGAAATTTTAAAGGTTCATGCATTATAAATTTTAAGTTGCATTTCGCGCTCGAACGAGAAACGGAGGCCGAGAAATTATCAGAAAAATTATTTTATTACATGATTAATTTTTATTAATTATTATAAGGTGTTTTAAAGGTATTTTTCAATAAATGGGTTTTTATTGGATATTTTTACTCGCGGGATTTTATTTTTAACGATACGCAAATTTTATCGAATCCGAGAACTTTTTGAGGGTTCAGCTAATATTTTCAAAAACTTTACATCACGAAATATTTTTCGGGAGTGTATTTGGATTTAATGAGCCTACTTTTAAGCTTATTGGGACTAAAGCTCATTTTTAAACCTTTAAATGTCAACTAGGGCCCATTTGCTTAAACTTAATCAATATACACTAATACCTAATTAACCCTACACCTATTAATGCACCCTCCCGACCAGCCGACAACCCCTCTCCCCTTCATCATTTACGTGAAATTCAGCAGCCACCATTCCCCCATTTCTTTTCCTTTAAAGCAAGATCGTTTCTCCGCTCTATAGTGCCTCCTCGTCGTGATTTTCTTCAAAGTTTTGAG
Source organism: Primulina tabacum (assembly GCF_025594145.1). Taxonomy (NCBI): domain Eukaryota; kingdom Viridiplantae; phylum Streptophyta; class Magnoliopsida; order Lamiales; family Gesneriaceae; genus Primulina; species Primulina tabacum. Next base: position 29,921 of record NW_027459769.1, on the reverse strand, counting down.
CTCCATTCTTCAAGGCACGCATGTATCAATAAAAATTAATCATGTAATAAAATAATTTTCCTGATAATTCCCTGGCATCCGTTCCTCGTTCGAGCGCGAAATGCAAATTAAAAATGTATAATGCACGAACCTTTAAAATTTCATGAAATAAATTCTATCATGCATGAGTTATGCATAAAATGCATAAAAATAATTAAACACATAATTTATGAAATATACATGTATTTAATGCTTTAAAACAAATTAATGAAATACCAAAGAAATTTAATAACTTGCATAAATGTGGTTCACGTGGACTTTCAAATTTTTCGGGTCATTACAATTTGGGTCTTCCATGGTGAAACTTATAACTCACAATCTCAAGCTGAAGGTAGTTCAGGAGTTCAGAAAGAGGATGAAAGTAGAGAGGTATATCACTTATATAAGGATGTTTTTTTGCCGGAAGAAGAGGTTGGCCGAAAACACTATATCTGAGGATAAGGATGAGTTTCATGATTTATTAAAATATGTGGAAACTCCTCTCTTCCCTGGTTGTACATCTTACACAAAGTTGTCGGCAGTCATCACACTATAAAATTACAAGTGTATTAATGGTCACTGTAACGACCCATTACAGGCCCAGTGGACCGCTCATACGGCTCACTGCCCCGATCGACCCAAGGATATCCCGATCTTGGGCTGCCTCAAAGGGGCCTTTTCCCTCACGGGCTTTCCATAGGCGTCGTACGGGTTACTCATAGGATCTCCCCCTCTCTACCAAGGGGTTTCTTTCGCCTCCCCAGGACTCGATCCCATGACCTATAGGATAAGTACATTGATATCAAGAGTCCTTGTACCAATTGAGCTAGTCCTTTCAATTGGTACCAGGACTCTTGATATCAATGTACTTATCCTATAGGTCATGGGATCGAGTCCTGGGGAGGCGAAAGAAACCCCTTGGTAGGGAGGGGGAGATCCTATGAGTAACCCGTACGAGGCCTATGGAAAGCCCGTGAGGGAAAAGGCCCGTTTGAGGGAGCCCAAGATCGGGATAGCCTTGGGTCGATCGGGGCAGTGGGCCGTATGGGCGGTCCACTGGGCCTGTAATGGGTCGTTACAGTCACACAGACAATAGTTTCAATGAGCTCCTAGTATTCAAGCTGTTGGAGAGAAAATGGTAATAAAATGAATATTTTATTATTAAAATATTAAACAAAATTTTCCCCTTCTCGGTTTTATCGCGTTTCCTCATAAAAACTTTTTTCAGAAAGAAATACAAGAATGTCCACCTGAATCTCAAAACACAACTAACATTGTTGATGATGCAATTAGCCTTGTATTTGGCAAGAAAGCTCGGGGTAGAGTGCGTGGAATGGGCTTCGGAGTTACACCATCGAAAGTTGGAGCTTCCGTGAAACAAAATGGAACTGTTCAACAACTTCAAACTATGGTACAAAGCCTTCAACAACGAATGCAACAAAATCAGTTAGAAATGCAAGAAATGAGGTCCATGTTTTTACAAAGTATGAATCTAAAAAATCAGCAAGAACATGTTATTAAGTAAACAACATATAAAAAATATGTTTGGTATATATACACACTTAAATGCTTTTGAATTATCATGATTACATCGCTTGACACGATTTGATTGTAAATTAGGTTTCTAGTGGTGGCATTGGTAGCGGTATTGAGAATGAAGTTGGTAGTAATGGTGATATTGATATTGGTGCCAAGAAAAATGGTAATTTTGATCATGTTTTTTAGGTAATTATCTTTAAATTATGTATTTTTAAACCGCAAAATTGTTACTAAAATAGACATGGTTGAATCAATAATATTTTATTGTTTATTTACAGTCAAATTTGAGGAATGTGAGTCTTGGAGATATCCGTGCTAATACTAAATGTAAGCTGTTTCATTGGTGTGCTGATGAATTAGTTGTTGTAGAAGGCCGAATTGCATCCACAGATCCAAACACAAAAGTGCATCACGTTGTTCTTGGTAGATCTTGTTGGAAAGTTTGGGTTGATAAGGTTTTGGTAGAGAAGGTGGACCTAATTCGACCAAATGATGAAATGCAGTTTCTCGAGGACGTTATAGGAAGCACGGTAGCATGGTTATCTAAGTTTGTCGTATTGTGTGATTGATAAATATTTTAGTGATTTGCATGTTTTGAAAGTTTAATCATTGTTATATATGTACCAGCTAGTTGTTATAGATTCCGTATCTTGGTTTGGATTTTCAGACTTTCTGTTTTGATATACAGAAAAACAATGACTTTTATTAATTTTGTGTTAGTTAAACGTAAAGTTGCACTAAATTTTTTGTAAAATTTTGGTTTATCGTTTTTGTCTATTCGATTGATTTTTTATAACGAATTTGATTTTATCGGCTTGCAAACGAACGATGCAGAATTTGTTTGCATGTTGCGGATATGAATATTAGCAGCGTACATTGCACGCTGCAGATAATATTATCCGCAACTTGCGTGCGCATTATCGATAATAGTATCTGCGGCTTGCATGTGCACGCCGACGATAATAGTATTAACGGCGTGCGAATGCACGCCGCGGATAACAGTATTAACATCATGCGCATGTACGCCACGGATAATCAGTATCTGTGGCGTGCAATGGCGTAAAGCTTACAATTGTGCATCGTGCAATGTGCACTGTGGAAAAGAAATTTGCGCGTTGCGAAAAGTCATTTTTGTGGTAGTGTTATGAGATTTGGCAAGGACGCAAAAGTGTGGTTTCTTATTTTAAAATATTCAGCTACAGATGTTTTATTTTTGACAATGACAAAAATCATTTAAAAGTTTTTGATGCTAAATCTGCAGAGGGAATATTTTTTGGGTATTCATTAGTTAGAAAAAGCTTACGGAGTTTTTAACAAATGCACTTTGAATGTAGAAGAGTCTATTCATGTTGTATTTGATAAATCTGTGCTAACTGATAAGCCAACTGATCCAGTAGACCTAGTTGATCGCTTTACATATATCAGTTTGGAGGATGATATTGAAGAAGAGAATCATATTAAACAAAATATCCTTCAAACACCAAAACCAGAAGTGTTGGATCACTCAGTTGAACAAGAAATTTTTACTGATAATCAGTTGGTGGAGCAAAATGATAACAATCAGTTACCAACTGATACAGCAACAACTGAAACTGAAGAAAATATTCAATTGCCAACTGAAGTAGTTGCTGAGAGGGATGCAATGTTGCGACTTTGATTGTTGCACTCCCAATAGCAGGTTGTCCACAAGTAGTAAAATTTCGTGAGTCCGAATATCGTATCTACAGGGAAGCTAAGGTAATTACAAGTCCACTACAATATTTTTTTGTTTTTTTTTCTTTTAATGGTTTGAATCTTTAATTGTTCAAATTTTAATTTAAGTAGTTGAGATTAAAGGATCCACTCTTGGTATTTTAATAAAGTTATCATTAATGAATATTATTGAAATCCACTTAATAAAATGGTTCCAATATATATTAAATAATCATATTTATATTATGTTATTTATTATTATCTTATAAGTATATAATATATACCAAAACTTGTAAATGTTGTCAATTATTTATTGTGCTATATATATATTTGTAAACACTAAATCAAGGTTCCAACTTTAAATGGTTGGTAAAACCAAACAAACATTTAAATGATACCAAGAAATTAATATTATGATATTAATATATAATAAATCAAGGCATCCACTTTAAATGGTTGGTAAAACCAAACAAACATTTAAATGGTACCAAGAAATTAATATTATGATATATTCATATATAATAAATCAAGGCATCCACTTTAAATGGTTGGTAATACCAAACTAACATTTAAATGGTTCCAAGAAATTAATATTATGATATAATCATATATAATAAATCAAGGCATCCACTTTAAATGGTTGGTAATACCAAAGTTACAGTTAAATGGTTCCAAGAATTTAGTGTAACATATAGCAACAATAAATCAAAACTCCCCCTTATAAGTAGTGTATAATAATATTTAAAGAAATAAAAATAACTTAAACAATAAATAATGATTAAATAATATAAAACATAGATTCTTACCTTTTAATAACCTTATTATCATGCCAAGAGTTTCACCTTTTCATCTCAAATTTGAGAAGTTAGCTACTCATTATTCAAAATGAATTTAACATGCTAATTATATTTAAATGAAGACATAAAGGAAAAACAAAGAGAGAAGTATTATGAACTCAAAGGTTTGTTCATAAAATGAGGGATATCTGAATACATTACAATGCACCCCTATTTATAGCCAAATTTGGGGAGACAACCACAAATAAAATATTATTTTTTACACATAAGTCTTCATTGGTGTTCCGAGAAATTAATTTATTAATACACATCACTTTTGAAAATCTTCCCATCCGAATTATCTTCTCCACATAAAAAAAAATATGTAGATATCTGAGTTGTTTGAATTGTCTTATTTTTTTTAACCATTTGACCAAGTAATTTGAGAGATATAGTCAAAATGCTAGAGCATGGTAAAACTATCAATTCTTTTGTAACTTTATTTGTTGCTTAATTTGATCTCACTTTTGAGAAGATTTTTATCTCATGCTTACCACCAATATTGTAGATATTAACATCAACTTTCTACAGGTCCAAAAATCATCTTAATCTCATTTGCAACGCCAAGGTTATTCTTGTTTTATCGAACCTGTAAAAAATAGTAAAAACTTATAATTACACAACAACTTATATTTTATACAATTTATTATAAAACATATAATATTTAAACATTTAATAAAACAAGAAATATATATTTATATTATAAAACATTTAATCAATATATAATTTTTTATCTTTATCACACTCCTCAACCAGCTTACTACTAGTCTCTAGCAATTTAAGCGTTAATAGCAACACAAAACATATTGATTAATTTAAATAGAAATGTAATCATAACTATCCAAGTGTTTAAATTAAATTTGAAAACTGTCAAAGTTATATCAAGATCATTATAATTATAATTTATGAAATAATCTGAACTGATCAATTCAAAGCTTATTTTCAGGTAGTTAAATATATATGGCCTTCTGAAATTCCTAGTAAGAGTCTCAACTCCATATTCTCACAGGTTAATAAGTGTTTCAATTTATGGGAATAATTTATCTCATGGAGTTGGAATACAGATAAATGCTCAGGAAAATGGTTTACAGAATGCAGACAGACAAACGAGCCAAACTAATCAAAAGATAGGAAATCCATTTATTCAAAATCCAGTTGTTCTTATTATGTATTTTTTTCCTGATTTTTTTTTACATCATGGAATCAGACTAAGTTTATGCTTCTTGACCACATATTTATTTAATTTGTACAATGTATTTCTCTATTTCTTTCTTTTTTGTTTATTTTTATTTTTATGAGAGATTAATGAGTTGCAGCATATAACTTAAAAATTACATAGATCTTCAACATCTTTCTTTTTTTTCTTTTTTATTTTTTTTCAAGAAATATAAATTTTTTTTCAAAATAAGAACTCAAGATCTAAACAATAGATAGCCTCCCTGACGATCAATAAAGGCTCGAAAGCTGTTTTCTCAATCCTCTCCATAGACTCACAAAATACGTGTGAGTTTAAAAATTTTAGGCACTCTTATCAGGTATATCTTGGGCCATATACTTTAATAATTGATTTAATCACAATGGTTAATCATTCAAAAATATTTCATAAATCATATTTTTATAATTATCAAAATATTAAAATTGATTTTTTTTTCAAATAAAAAATTAAACATCCTTAGATAGATTATTACAATTTATAATCTAAACCTTTCAAACATGTAATGTATGATATTTTTGTAAAAATTCCTATGATACAAACAATAAACAAGTTTTTATTTTAAAATAATTTTTTTAAAGTTTTTTTTTTAAAATTTTTAAGTTTGTTCTCCCCCCAATCAGAATATGACATTGTTCCTAATGTCAAAATAACTATTAATAAAAAGTACATATTGAAAGAGATATCACCTGGAATTTTATTGAAGATAAAAAACTGAAACAAATGCAAACCAATCCACGATTTATGAATCAATGATCCAACTTTCTTTTCTTATTGCTTGATTGCGACCAATTGATATTTGTTATCATCTGATCAGGCTTATGAACAAAAGCTTCCAAATCATCAATTAATTGGTCGGCAGTCAAAGCACAGATGAGCATCCGTTGTGAATTTTCTGAAATGAAATTCTGTTCCATAGCTTTATCAAGAAATGTCAACAAACTGTCATAATAATTATTGATATTCAACAAGCCCACAGGTTTATTATGGATATTAAGTTGTGCCCAAGAAACAGTGTGAAAAATTTCTTCTAATGTACCAAAACCACCTGGTAGTGCGATAAAAGCATCAGAATTTTCAATCATTTTGGTGATTCTTTCATACATAGAAGAAACTTTTAATTCCTCCCCAATTGTAACACCTGTAATATTTCCTTCAGCTAAAGCTGTAGGAATAATATCCAAAACCTGACTACCTCCAAGATGAGCAGATGTTGAAACAGATCTCATTAACCCAATATTACTCTCCCATATAACAAGTGAATTTTTCTCTCAGCCAATATCTTTCCAAGATTATTCGCTGCTTCTACAAATACTTCATTTTTTCAAGGACTCGACCCACAAAATATAAAAATATTTTTCTGTTTGTGCAAAGGATCCAACCATATTTTTACTTTCTTTTTGGTCTGCGAAAATAGAGGGAAAGATGAGAGATTTTATTGGGGTAATATGTTATCATAACAAAACTATGGGTCATAGCTGTAAGCAGAATAAACAGTAAAAATAATAATGATACACATGCATATAAACAGTAGTGTGATTGTGGCTCACAATTTTCCTCTGGTTTTACGTCCAGAAACGGCTTCAACGCCTTCTATGAGTCGATGATATGCTTCCCATCCAATTTTCTTATAAATTAGCAAACAAGGTCTTTTTTAGTCGGATTCCAAAGGCTATGACGCTCATCTTGAAATTGTTTCCATAAACGGAGAATTTCAATATGCACATGTCCACTAGAATGCGTCTCAAGAGTTAATAAGATGTTATCTAAAGATTCCTTACTCAGCCCATTCTTAATGAAACTAATTTTATCTTCTCTGTTATTGGAAACACATCCCAAAGATCTGCATCGTTTGTCACAAGTCCATCTTGCACATTTATGGCAAACCCCTAACCTTTTGGCCCTTCGTTTTTTCGCATAAGTGCTTTTTCCTAATCCAGGCAAATACCGAATGAGCAATGATTGTGGAACTTCTCCTCCTAATCGTACCTTAGCTTCTATTACAAGACGAATATCTTTTGGAATTCCTTTTTTCATTAGCAATCTCAATCTTACACACCTACCTGCATAAATTTTTCTTAGAACATTTTCAGAAACAGAGGGAACATATTTACAAATTTTTGAGAGATTTTCATCCATTTTGAAAAGAAAAGAAATGATTTTTTTTTAATTTTTGTATCAGTAATTGTGGGAAACTAATTTAACCGACTATGTGAGTCACGGAGTACCGTTATCCGCCATTTAACCGGGAAAATAAAAAGATTAAGGAAACCTGAAATAAAAACAAACAAAATTAAATGCAACATAAAAATTTAGGGATCAGAAAGGGAAATAAACTCTTCATGAAAGATTTCATTTTCTAAAACTGGTTTAAGCCTTTGTCCATTTACTTTAAAAACATCACCATTTTATGGATTTTCAATATCCGCAGCTTCATAAGGATACACATGCTTTACAACATATGGGCATGTCCATCTTGATCGTAATTTTCCTGGGAATATGTGAAGTCGAGAATTATAAAGCAAAACTTTTTTACCAATCTCAAAAGATTTTTCAAGTATTGTTTTATCATGAAATGATTTGATTTTTGCTTTATAAATCCTTGAATTCTCATACGCAATATTTCTGAGTTCATCAAGTTCATTAAGTTGCAATTTGTTGCAATCATCCATGCTTGAATTAAAAGTTTTGATCGCTCAATAAGCTTTATGTTCCAATTCCACAGGCAAATGGCAATGTTTTCCATAAACCAACCTATAGGAAGACATATTCAATGATGTTTTAAAAGCTGTTCGATATGCCCAAAGTGCATCATTAAGTCGCAGAGACCAATCTTTTCTATTTGAGTTAATAGTTTTTTCCAAAATTTTCTTTATCTCCCTATTAGCTAATTCAACTTGTCCATTTGTTTGAGGATGATAAGGAGTAGTTACTTTGTGAGTAATACCATATTTTTTCATTAATGAAACAAATTGTTTATTAACAAAGTGAGTTCCCCCATCACTTATCATGGCTCGAGGAATTCCAAATCTACTAAAAATATTTTCTTTCAAAAATTTGACGACGATTTTATGATCATTTGTTCGACATGGAATTGCCTCTATCCATTTGGAAACATAATCAACTGCAACTAAAATATACATGTATCCAAACGATGGTGGAAAAGGTCCCATAAAATCAATTCCCCAGCAGTCAAAGATTTCAATTTCAATGATAGGATTCAAAGGCATCATGTTTCTTTTTGAAATCGCACCCAATTTTTGACAATTTTCACAGATCTTTCAGATTTCGTGGGTGTCTTTAAACAAAGTGGGCCAATAAAATCCACACTGCAAGATTTTTGCAGCCGTTTTCTTTGAAGAAAAATGTCCTCCGCATGCTTCTGAATGACAAAATTTAATGACACTACTTACCTAATTGTCGGGTGTGAAACGTCGAAAAATTTGATCTGGACAATACTTGAACAGATACGGATCAACTCAATAAAAGTTTTTTACCTCATTCAAAAATTTTCTTTTATCTTGGGAACTCCATTGCGGTGGCATTTTTCCCGTCACAAAAAAATTTACCATGTTAGTAAACCAAGGTGTAGTAGTAACTGAAAATAGATGTTCATCAAGAAAATCATCGTTAATTGGTATCATTTCACAAGATGATCCTGTTACTAGTCTCGATAAATGATCGGCTACGACATTCTCTGTAGAACCCGTAAATCAGTCTACGTATAAGCCATGCATAATTCTATATTTTTAAAATTAAATTGAATTCATTGCATGATTATTTTAATGCATTTCTTTGAAGTTAATTATTTTATTATTTCATTGCAGTAGTTTGATTTTTCAGTTATTTCAGTGAGGCCGGACTGGAGTTGGAGTTTTGAGATAGAATTTAAGATTCGAGAAATATTTTCAGAAGTTAATTTAGCTAGCAAGTAAGTTCATTTAAGTTAAAAAGGATGTTTTGAGGATTTAATTTAATTACTTGAGGTGATTAAGAAATAAGTTCATTTAAGTTCCAATAATTAAGGGTTAATTCACTAAATTATTTAAAGGATTAGTGAGGCTTTTAAGGGTTATTAATTTACTAGATAATCAACATTTCCCCTCCATTTATTAGTGAATTTTCGGCCCCCCTTAGTTGCTAGATTATCCCTTGCCAACCCAACACATTTGACCCTTTCTTTGTATTTAATTAGTAGGATATTTTTTTTATTTTTGGGAGCACCATTTAATTAATGATCAACCTTATCCTCACCTAGTCTAGATGGTAATGGATCGGCCACCTCACCCCAACATGCACCAACAAATCATTTGATATCAAAGTAGAATTCAAAATTCAAAAGAATGGTAGACTTGGTCACCCTTTGTATCCCTTTATTATGGGATCTCCCCACACTCCCCCAACCACTTAATCCCCTCCTCCATCACTGAAATCAGCATCCATTTCAGATTAAAAATCGTGACCTTCACAGCCTAGAACAAGAGAGAAAAGTCGAGAGCAAGAAAGAAAAGGAAAGAAGCGCTCCACCTCCTCCGCGCCGAGTCGTCGTATTCTTTTCGTTTTTATTTCAAACGATAACCAAGGCATGTCTAGATTCTTTCAAACCTCAATCAAGTCATATTAGCAATTATTTTTCAGTATGTGATCATGTTTTATCAAGAAAAAAATCGAGATGCATGTCCAAATATTTTCGAAACCATGGTGCAGATTTTTTTGACTTTCCTTGGCAAGCTTCACGTTTCCTCTTGTTTAGTGGTTTCAGGTGGATGGTTCGACTCCAGGCTCCCAAGGCAACATCTAGACACGCAATAGGGTGCATTAGGACCATGTTGGTCCATTCAAATCAGCCCCATGCATGATGGAACCGAAAATTACAGCAGCATTCCTCCATTGCCATTTTGTGCTTCGAAGTTTCAGATTTTTCTGTCAAGGGATTGAATCTGATCTTGGATACCCCAAGGGTCTATAGCCATGGTTAGATCACTCCCCTAGCATGTATAAGACGTGACTAAGTCGCCCTTTTGGTGGCTTGGTCCATGGCTCATCGGTTTTTACATAAAACATCAAGAACAGCCCCCTCCCCTCTCGGCCCCTTCGGTTTTGACAGCACATGTACTTCGAGTTGGTTGGTTTGGTGTGGATCTTGGTTGGCCTATGGCCCTTAGCCACGGTTCATACCATGCCCCTAGATGTCTAGATCGTGCCATGGTCAATCAATGGCCACTGGAACGAGTCGAGACAGCAAGCGAAGCACAACACCACACACGCACGCATGAGGGCCCTCGGTAAGAGCTTTTGGTTGGTAGCTGGAATGGTGAGGATTGTGGCTGGCCTAGAGCCCTTAGCCATGGTTCAAATCATTCCTTGGGACGTTGTTGAGAGGTTTTGGTCGGTGGTTCAAGCCCCAATGGCCATTAGCCTCGCAAACGACGCAAGCAAGCCGATTGTAGAACCCGTAAATGAGTCTACGTATAAGCCATGCATAATTCTAGATTTTTAAAATTAAATTGACTTCATTGCATGATTATTTTAATGCATTTCTTTGAAGTTAATTATTTTATTAATTCATTGCAGTAGTTTGATTTTTCAGTTATTTTTGTGAGGCCGGACTGGAGTTGGAGTTTTGAGATAGAATTTAAGATTCGAGAAATATTTCCAGAAGTTAATTTAGCTAGCAAGTAAGTTCATTTAAGTTAAAAAGGATGTTTTGAGGATTTAATTTAATTACTTGAGGTGATTAAGAAATAAGTTGATTTAAGTTCCAATAATTAAGGGTTAATTCACTAAATTATTTAAAGGATTATTGAGGCTTTTAAGGGTTATTAATTTACTAGATAATCAACATTTCCCCTCCATTTATTAGTGAATTTTCGGCCCCCCTTAGTTGCTAGATTATCCCTTGCCAACCCAACACATTTGACCCTTTCTTTGTATTTAATTAGTAGGATAATTCTTTTATTTTTGGGAGCACCATTTAATTAATGATCAACCTTATCCTCACCTAGTCTAGATGGTAATGGATCGGCCACCTCACCCCAACATGCACCAACAAATCATTTGATATCAAACTAGAATTCAAAATTCAAAAGAATGGTAAACTTGGTCACCCTTTGTATCCCTTTATTATGGGATCTCCCCTCACTCCCCCAACCACTTAATCCCCTCCTCCATCACCGAAATCAGCATCCATTTCAGATTAAAAATCGTGACCTTCACAGCCTAGAACAAGAGAGAAAAGTCGAGAGCAAGAAAGAAAAGGAAAGAAGCGCTCCACCTCCTCCGCGCCGAGTCGTCATATTCTTTTCGTTTTTATTTCAAACGATAACCAAGGCATGTCTAGATTCTTTCAAACCTCAATCAAGTCATATTAGCAATTATTTTTCAGTATGTGATCATGTTTTATCAAGAAAAAAATCGAGATGCATGTCCAAATATTTTCGTAACCATGGTGCAGATTTTTTTGACTTTCCTTGGCAAGCTTCACGTTTCCTCTTGTTTGTGGTTTCAGGTGGATGGTTCGACTCCAGGCTCCCAAGACGACATCTAGACACGTAATAGGGTGCATTAGGACCATGTTGGTCCATTCAAATCAGCCCCATGCATGATGGAACCGAAAATGACAGCAGCATTCCTCCACTGCCATTTTGTGCTTTGAAATTTCAGATTTTTCTGTCAAGGGATTGAATCTGATCTTGGCTACCCCAATGGTCTATAGCTATGGTTAGATCAATCCCCTAGCATGTCTAAGACGTGACTAAGTTGCCCTTTTGGTGGCTTGGTCCATGGCTCATCGGTTTTTACATAAAACATCAAGAACAGCCCCCTCCCCTCTAGGCCCCTTCGGTTTTGACAGCACATGTACTTCGAGTTGGTTGGTTTGGTGTGGATCTTGTTTGGCCTATGGCCCTTAGCCACAGTTCATACCATGCCCCTAGATGTTTAGATCGTGCCATGGTCAATCAATGGCCACTAGAACGAGTCGAGACAGCAAGCGAAGCACAACACCACACACGCACGCATGAGGGCCCTAGGTAAGAGCTTTTGGTTGGTTGCTGGAATGGTGAGGATTGTGGCTGGCCTAGGGCCCTTAGCCATGGTTCAAATCATTCCTTGGGATGTTGGTAAGAGTCTCTAGTAGGTGGTTCATGCACCAATGGCCGGTAGTCTTGAAAACAACACAAGATACGCGATGGTATAGCTGCTGGAAATTTACAGCAAGTTGCTGTGTTGGTTCGGAGGCTCGTTTAGTTCTTGGTTGGCTTTTAGCCTGTGGCCTTGGACTAGACAGTGCCTCATTGAGTTAGGAAGGTCGTGTTTTTGACCGTTTGTGATTCGGATCATTTTTGAAGTCGTACGAGAATTTACGGTGCGATGTGCCAAATTGACTCTCGAAAGAGCGTTTCTTGTTTTGGCTTCCATTTCACCTAGATTTCGACCCTCATCATTTTAGGAGCATTAGTTCATAATTTTAAGCGTATTTTAATCATGACTATACGTCGATTCAGTGTGGGTTCGGGTTGGTTCGGAGTCATGATTAAATTCGAAGTCGTTAGACGTAATTGTCGCATTTTCAAACTTAATTGCATAGTTTGGTCAAGTATAAGTTATTGCATATTTTCTTGGTATATTTAGGTTGCAGCGAGCATGGGAACGATCCAATCCAGTTGGTAAAATATACAGGATATTTTCATTATGCCATTTAATTATATTACGTGCAAGAAAATAGAAAATACTTATTTTTGAGATTTATGCGATATGGCTTGTGGTCAATTCACTATTATGGGAGCATTATTTTATACGGTCGCCAGTGACCGATCAGTTCAGTTTGGTACCACCCGGTCGCCAGTGACCGGTCAGCTCAGTTCAGTTTGATACTCCCCGGTAGCCAGTTACCGATCAGTTCAGTTCAGTGCAGGGGCCACAGGCGTAGACCATAATCTCCACAGAAAATTTTTTACCAGTTATTTCAGTACAGGGCTCCAAGGAGCAAACATTTTTACTATGACTTTCAGTTCAGTTATACACGTATTATAATTGCTCAGTACAAGTTATTTTAAGTATGCCTCATGACATGATATTTTATCCATGCAAATTACATTTTTTTCTCGTTACCTATGATATTTGCATGCTGAGTCTTTAGGCTCACTAGACTTGATTGTTGTAGGTACTGATGAGGCCAGGGCCGAGGGCGGGGACCAGTGAGCCAGCTTGGGTCGGCAGTAGTGGCACCCGAGGACCTCAGTTTCAGCACTTGCCATTTTTTTTATGCTCAGAGCTTTTATCAGCTGTTGAATATTTTGAAATTGTTATTTTCGGCAAACTTTATTTTCTTCCGCTGCTATGTTTTAAACATTGAACTTGAGTTATCAGTTGATTTTATGAATGAGGCACTCCATTTATTTTAAAAAGAAAATTTTTAATTTTCCGCAAATTTTCAAGCAAGGAGTTTTAGGGTCATTACAATTGGTATCAGAGCGGTGGTTCTGTATAGGGTTACATTACTACTGACCACGAGAAGCTCACGAAGCCACGCCTTCGGTCTGTAAGTTTTACATTTCAACATTTTATTTAAAGCATGAATTATTTTGTCAGCATGCTTCCATGAAATAATTTCGACCAGATTTTCAGTATTTCAGTGTTCATAAAAAAATAATTATGGAATTATGCATGTTAGTTACGTATGAGTTATGTTGGAATAGTATGCCCCCTAGACGTCAAGTAGGACGCCCGAGAAGTAGTGGTGAGCACCGTAGCGAGGACGATGACGATCAGAGACAAGAGAGGCAGACACCTCCTCCTCCTCCACCTCCACCACCGCCCCCACCTGACATGAGTGCCCAGATGCTAGCTGGGATGACGCAGTTCTTCGCACAGTTTGCGGGGAATAATGCTGTGGTGACTAGGCCGACAGGGCCCGAGGCTGTTTACGAGCGATTCATGAAGATGCGTCCGAAGGAGTTCTCTGGGACGTCTGACCCCATGATTGTCGAGGGATGGATCAAATCCCTCGAGGTCATCTTCGAGTTTATGGAGCTGGGAGACGAAAACCGAATCCGATGTGCCACCTATCTGTTCACTGGAGACGCCCGCTTATGGTGGGAAGGAGCGTCGGTAGCCCTGACCTTGGCTACACTGTCATAGACACGCTTCACGGAGGTTTTCTACTCCAAATATTTTGTCGAGGAAGTGCGCACCAGGTTGACCACTGAGTTCATGAGCCTGAGACAGGAAGACATGACGGTTACGGAGTTCATCCGTAAGTTTGAGAGGGGCTGTCATTTTGTGCCCCTGATTGCAAATGATGCCAAAGCCAAGTTGATGCATTTCCTGGTGGATCTACGGCCGATCTTGCGCCGGGATGTTAGGGTGTCTGATCCTGCTACTTATGAGATTGCTGTCTCCAAAGTCCTAGCCGCAGAGCAGGATCTGCGGGATATCGAGAGGGATCGCCAGGGCAAGCGCCCAGTCCAGGTACCACACCGCCCTGCTCCTCATCAGCATCAGCAGCAGAACAAGAGGCCTTTTCATGGACCGCCTAGAAACAGAGGCCAGCAGCGGGGGACGCCCAGCCCCGAGGACTTATGAGCACCCAGTCTGTCCCAAGTGCTCACGCCGCCATCCTGGAGCATGTATGTCTGGCTCAGGAAAGTGTTTTAAGTGTGGCAGTCCAGACCACATGTTGCTGCAGTGCCCTCAGAGGAATCTGCCTACGCAAGACATAGTTTTTGCTCTCCATGCCGCGGAAACCAACCCGGAGACTATGTTGTTGACAGGTACCTTTAAACTTTAAGTTATTATTTGAATTTCCGTGTTTTGGGAATAAGGTTTAAGATTGAACTTAGAACTGTGATAAGATTGCATGCTCTACTCTATAGTATTTTGGAGATTTAAGTTAGAAGAACTTTGACCATTGCATGTCTATAAGTTTAGTTCTTGTAGCTACTGGATTCAACTTAGAGCTCCGCTCTTTCAGGGAGAATTTTTATATCTGGTTCCGCTACCAAGGCCTTGATATATTCAGGGGCCACTCACTCGTTTATTTCGAAGGTCTTTGCAAACTTTCTCAAGATCAAAACCATTGGGCTAGACATAGCCTCTTCAGTAGTGTTGCCATCAGGCGAGGAGATGGTAGCCACCAATGTTATCCGAGATATAGACCTTGAGCTGCACGGTAATCTTGTTTATGCGGATCTGATTGTGCTACCGATGCCGGAATTTGACATTATCCTAGGGATGGACTGGCTATTGAGGAACAGAGTGTTGATAGACTTCCAGCGGAGATCTGTTCTTGTCCGACCGCCTGGAATGGAGCAGTTCTTATTTGAGCCGGACAGGTACTTTCCTTTACCGCGCATTATTCCTTATGTTCAGGCCAGGAAGCTCATGCATAGAGGGTGTCGGGCATTTCTAGCGACCTTTTTATCTGTCCCCGAGGAACCCAGCCAGTCAGCCTCAGATGTTCCGATTGTCAGAGATTTCTTAGACGTTTTTCCCGAAGATGTCTCTGGTATGCCACCCGAGAGAGAGGTGGAGTTTTCCATTGAGCTTATGCCAGGTACGGCTCCGATATCCAAAGCGCCGTACCGACTAGCACCGACAGAGATGGCAGAGCTTAAAAAGCAGATTCAGGAACTTCTCGACAAGAAGTTCATTCGCCCGAACTTTTCACCATGGGGCGCGCCGGTCTTATTTGTGAAAAAGAAGGATGGCTCGATGAGGCTTTGCATTGACTATCGGGAGTTAAACAGGGTTACAATGAAGAATAAATACCCACTTCCGAGGATTGAGGATCTGTTTGACCAATTGCAGGGAGCTTCGATTTTCTCCAAGATTGATCTGCGCTCTGGTTATCACCAGTTGAGGGTGAGAGATGCTGATGTTTCCAAGACTGCTTTTAGGACTCGTTATGGCCACTACGAGTTCCTTGTGATGCCGTTCGGACTGACGAATGCGCCAGCGATCTTCATGGATCTCATGAATCGCGTATTTCAGCCATACCTCGACCAGTTTGTGATAGTGTTCAAAGATGACATTCTCGTCTACTCCAAGAGTCGGGAGGAGCAGAGCAGACATCTGACCACAGTGTTGCAGACATTGCAGAAGCACAAATTATTCGCAAAGTTCAGTAAATGCGAATTCTGGTTAGAGAAGGTGGCGTTCTTAGGCCACATCGTTTCTAGCAGTGGTATTGAGGTAGACCCAGCAAAAGTTGCAGCAGTCAGAGATTGGGTTGTGCCTCAGAATGCATCAGAGATCCGCAGTTTTCTTGGCTTAGCAGGATATTATCGGAAGTTCATTAAGGGATTTTCTTCGATTGCAGTTCTACTCACAGCACTGACCAAGTAGAATGTGAAATTTGTTTGGAGCGAGGAGTGTCAGAAGAGCTTCGATACTTTGAAGCAAGCTCTTATCTCAGCACCAGTTTTGGCCGTGCCGTCAGGGTCCGGTGAGTTTGTTCTTTATACCGATGCTTCGAAGCTCTGTCTTGGCGCAGTATTGATGCAATATGGGAAGGTGATATCTTATGCTTCTAGACAGCTGAAGACTCATGAGAAGAACTACCCTACCCATAATCTAGAATTGGCGGCCGTAGTTTTCGCCTTGAAGATTTGGAGGCACTATCTGTATGGAGAGAAATTCCAGATCTTTACCGACCACAAGAGCCTCAAGTATTTCTTTACGCAGAAGGAGATGAACATGCGTGAGAGGCGTTGGTTGGAGCTTGTGAAAGACTACGATTGTGACATTAGCTACCACCCGGGTAAAGCTAATGTAGTTGCAGATGCATTGAGCAGAAAAGTCGCAGTGATGGCTCATTTGACGATTCAAAAACCTCTTCAGTTTGAGATACAAAGGTTTGATCTCGAGACTTATCCTCGAGGTAGAGTTCCTCGTCTATCTACCTTGACCATTCAGTCTTCCCTTTTGGACCGTATTCGCAGTGGTCAGTCAGTAGATGAGCAATTGGCACAGTGGAAGAAGAGAGATGAAGCCAAGGGCAGTGTCTTCTATTCAGTCAGTGATGGTATTGTGAGATACCGAGACAGGATATGGGTTCCTAGCAGTGATTCTATCCGAGCAGATATCTTATCAGAAGCCCATACGTCGCCGTACTCTATTCATCCAGGGAGTACGAAGATGTACAAAGATCTGCAGCTATTGTATTGGTGGCCTGGTATGAAGAAGGACATCAGACGTTTTGTGTCCGAGTGTCTGACCTGCCAGTTAGTGAAGGCCGAGCATCGGAGACCAGCAGGTTTGCTCAAGCCTCTCCCTATTCCCGAGTGGAAGTGGGAGAATGTTACCATGGACTTTGTGACCGGATTGCCGAGGTCAGCCAGAGGATCGAATGCTATCTGGGTGATTGTAGATCGTCTTACCAAATCAGCGCACTTCTTGCCTATTAAGACGATTTTCACCATGGTTCAGTATGCAGAGCTGTATATCCGAGATAGTCTGACTCCATGTATTCCAGTTTCAATCGTATCTGACAGAGATCCCAGATTTACTTCCTCATTTTGGAAGAGTTTGCATTCGACTTTGGGTACGAAGTTGCTGTTTAGCACAGCTTTCCATCCGCAGACAGATGGGGCAGTCAGAGCGAGTTATTCAGATCTTAGAGGATCTTCTCCGTGCTTGCGTCATTGATTTCTCTGGGAGTTGGGAGTCGAACTTACCATTGGTAGAGTTCACCTATAACAACAGTTTCCAGTCGTCTATAGGTATGGCTCCGTATGAAGCGCTGTATGGTCGCAAGTGCAGATCTCCTGTTCATTGGTATGAAGTAGGAGAGAGAACAGAGTTGGGTCCAGAGATTGTTCAAGAGGCGGCAGATGTAGTAGTCATGATCCGTGATAGGATGAGGACTGCTCAGAGTCGACAGAAGAGTTATGCCGATCAGCGGAGGAGAGATTTAGAGTTTGCAGTGGGCGATCATGTCTTTGTGAAGTGGCACCTATGAAGGGTGTCATGAGATTTGGGAGGAAAGAGAAGCTCAGTCCGAGATTCATTGGATCGTTTGAGATCCTCGACAGAGTTGGGATGCTTGCCTATCGTGTGGCTCTTCCGCCGAATCTGGCCGGAGTACACAATGTCTTTCACGTCTCCATGCTGAGAAAGTACATAGCGAACCCTTCGCATGTGCTGAACTTTGAGCCGTTGCAACTTACTCCGAACCTGTCTTATGAGGAGAGACCAGTGCAGATCCTAGACCGGCAGGAGAAGAAACTTCGGAACAAGTTGGTTAAGCGAGTCAAAGTCAAATGGCTCAACCATTCAGAGGAGGAAGCTACGTGGGAGTCTGAGCCGGAGATGAGAAGTCGATACCCTGAGTTATTCGGTGAGTTCTAATTTCGAGGACGAATTTCTTTTAAGGGGGGAAGAATTGTAGAACCCGTAAATCAGTCTACGTATAAGCCATGCATAATTCTAGATTTTTAAAATTAAATTGACTTCA
This sequence comes from Primulina tabacum, assembly GCF_025594145.1. Lineage (NCBI taxonomy): Eukaryota > Viridiplantae > Streptophyta > Magnoliopsida > Lamiales > Gesneriaceae > Primulina > Primulina tabacum. The sequence goes on along the minus strand of NW_027459769.1, from coordinate 11,167 downwards.
TTGCATGATTATTTAATGCATTTCTTTGAAGTTAATTATTTTATTATTTCATTGCAGTAGTTTGATTTTTCAGTTATTTCAGTGATGCCGGACTGGAGTTGGAGTTTTGAGATAGAATTTAAGATTCGAGAAATATTTCCAGAAGTTAATTTAGCTAGCAAGTAAGTTCATTTAAGTTAAAAATGATGTTTTGAGGATTTAATTTAATTACTTGAGGTGATTAAGAAATAAGTTCATTTAAGTTCCAATAATTAAGGGTTAATTCACTAAATTATTTAAAGGATTAGTGAGGCTTTTAAGGGTTATTAATTTACTAGATAATCAACATTTTCCCTCCATTTATTAGTGAATTTTCGGCCCCCCTTAGTTGCTAGATTATCCCTTGCCAACCCAACACATTTGACCATTTCTTTGTATTTAATTAGTAGGATAATTCTTTTATTTTTGGAGCACCATTTAATTAATGATCAACCTTATCCTCACCTAGTCTAGATGGTAATGGATCGGCCACCTCACCCCAACATGCACCAACAAATCATTTGATATCAAACTAGAATTCAAAATTCAAAGAATGGTAGACTTGGTCACCCTTTGTATCCCTTTATTATGGGATCTCCCCTCACTCCCCCAACCACTTAATCCCCTCCTCCATCACCGAAATCAGCATCCATTTCATATTAAAATCGTGACCTTCACAGCCTAGAACAAGAGAGAAAAGTCGAGAGCAAGAAAGAAAAGGAAAGAAGCGCTCCACCTCCTCCGCGCCGAGTCGTCGTATTCTTTTCGTTTTTATTTCAAACGATAACCAAGGCATGTCTAGATTCTTTCAAACATCAATCAAGTCATATTAGCAATTATTTTTCAGTATGTGATCATGTTTTATCAAGAAAAAAATCGAGATGCATGTCCAAATATTTTCGAAACCATGGTGCAGATTTTTTTGACTTTCCTTGGCAAGCTTCACGTTTCCTCTTGTTTAGTGGTTTTAGGTCAATGGTTCGACTCCAGGCTCCCAAGGCGATATCTAGACACGTAATAGGGTGCATTAGGACCATGTTGGTCCATTCAAATCAGCCCCATGCATGATGGAACCGAAAATGACAGCAGCATTCCTCCACTGCCATTTTGTGCTTCGAAATTTCAGATTTTTCTGTCAAGGGATTGAATCTGATCTTGGCTACCCCAAGGGTCTATAGCCATGGTTAGATCACTCCCCTAGCATTTCTAAGACATGACTGAGTCACCCTTTTGGTGGCTTGGTCCATGGCTCATCGTTTTTCACATAAAACATCAAGAACAGCCCCCTCCCCTCTCGGCCCCTTCGGTTTTGACAGCACATGTACTTCGAGTTGGTTGGTTTGGTGTGGATCTTGTTTGGCCTATGGCCCTTAGCCACGGTTCATACCATGCCCCTAGATGTCTAGATCGTGCCATGGTCAATCAATGGCCACTGGAACGAGTCGAGACAGCAAGCGAAGCACAACACCACACACGCACGCATGAGGGCCCTCGGTAAGAGCTTTTGGTTGGTAGCTGGAATGGTGAGGATTGTGGCTGGCCTAGGGCCCTTAGCCATGGTTCAAATAATTTCTTGGGATGTTGGTAAGAGTCTCTGGTAGGTGGTTCACGCACCAATGGCCGGTAGTCTCGAAAACAACACAAGATACGCGATGGTATAGCTGCTGGAAATTTACAGTAAGTTGCTGTGTTGGTTCGGAGGCTCGTTTGAGTTCTTGGTTGGCGTTTAGCCTGTGGCCTTGGACTGGAAAGTGCCTCATCAAGTTAGGAAGGTCGTGTTTTGACCGTTTGTGATTCGGATAATTTTTGAGGTCGTACGAGAATTTACGGTGCGATGTGCCAAATTGACTCTCGAAAGAGCGTTTCTTGTTTTGGCCTCCATTTCACCTAGATTTCAACTCTCATCATTTTAGGAGCATTAGTTCATAATTTTAAGCGTATTTTAATCATGACTATACGTCGGTTCAGTGTCGGTTCGGGTTGGTTCGGAGTCATGATTAAATACGAAGTCGTTAGACGTAATTGTCGCATTTTCAAACTTAATTGCATAGTTTGGTCAAGTATAAGTTATTGCATATTTCTTGGTATATTTAGGTTGCAACGAGCCTGGGAACGATCCAATCCAGTTGTAAATATACAGGATATTTTCATTATGCCATTTAATTATATTACGTGCATGAAAATAGAAAATACTTATTTTTGAGATTTGTGCGATATGGCTTGTGGTCAATTCACTATTATGGGAGCATTATTTTATACGGTCGCCAGTGACCGATCAGTTCAGTTTGGTACCACCCGGTCGCCAGTGACCGGTCAGCTCAGTTCAGTTTGATACTCCCCGGTAGCCAGTTACCGATCAGTTCAGTTCTGTGCAGGGACCACAGGTGTAGACCATAATCTCAACAGAAAAATTTTTACCAGTTATTTCAGTACAGGGCTCCAAGGAGCAAACATTTTTACTATGACTTTCAGTTCAGTTATGCACGTATTATAATTGCTCAGTACAAGTTATTTTAAGTATGCCTCATGACATGATATTTTATCCATGCAAATTACATTTTTTTCTCGTTACCTATGATATTGCATGCTGAGTCTTTAGGCTCACTAGACTTGATTGTTGTAGGTACTGATGAGGCCAGGGCCGAGGGCGGGGACCAGTGAGCCAGCTTGGATCGGCAGTAGTGGCACCCGAGGACCTCAGTTTCAGCACTTGCCATTTTTTTATGCTCAGACCTTTTATCAGCTATTGAATATTTTGAAATTGTTATTTTCGACAAACTTTATTTTCTTCCGCTGCTATGTTTTAAACATTGAACTTGAGTTATCAGTTGATTTATGAATGAGGCACTCCATTTATTTTAAAAAAAAAAATTTTAATTTTCCGCAAATTTTCAAGCAAGGAGTTTCGGGCCTCGACATTCTCGGTTCCTTTTTTATCTTTGATCACAATGTCAAATTCTTGGAGCAACAAAATCCATCGTATCAGTCGTGGCTTTGCATCCTGTTTGGTCAACAAATATCTAATAGCAGAATGATCAGTAAACACAATAGTCGTTGATCCAATCAAATAAGAACGAAATTTATCTAATGTAAATATTACAGCAAGTAGTTCTTTTTCAGTTGTGGAGTAGTTCATTTGAGCATTATTTAAAGTTCTACTTGCATAATATATCACGTAAGGCTTACCGTTTCTTCTTTGACCCAGTACTTCACCGACTGCATAATCCCTCGCATCGCACATGATTTCAAATGGTAAAGACCAATCAGGAGGTTGCATGATAGGAGCTGATGTAAATGTCGAACGATTTTATCAAAAGCATTTTGACATTCTTAAGTCCACTCAAATGCAGTGTCTTTTGTTAAGAGGTTACGAATGGGTTTAGAGATTGAACTAAAGTCCTTTATAAACCTCCTATAAAATCCAGCATGTCCAAAAATGAGCGAATTTCTTTAATGGTTTTTTGAGGGGGTAAATTGGCAATGACATCAACTTTGGCTTTATCAACTTCAATTCCATGAGATGACACGACATGTCCCAAAAAAATCCCAGAAGTAATCATGTAATGACATTTTTCCCAATTTAAAGTAAGATCTTTTTCCTCGCATCTTTTTAAAACTTTTTCCAAATTTTCAAGACAATTATCAAATGTATTCCCAAAAACAGTTAAATCATTCATGAAAATCTCCAAATAATTTTCAACCATATCACTAAAAATTCTTAGCATACATCTTTGAAATGTTGCTGGGGCATTGCATAATCCAAATGGCATCCTTCTAAATGAAAATGTTCCAAAAGGACATGTAAATGTAGTTTTATCTTGATCTTCTAGTGCAATGGGAATTTGATAATAACCTGAATATCCATCAAGAAAACAGTAGTATGGATGACCTGCTACTCTTTCTAAAATTTGATCCAAAAATGGTAATGGAAAATGATTTTTTCTTTTGGCGTCATTTAATTTTCTATAATCAATACACATCCGCCAACTATATGGGACTCGACTTGTTAACAATTCACCTTTTTCATTTTATCACTGTGATGCCAGATTTTTTTTGGAACTACTTGTGTTGGGCTTACCCACTTACTATCAGAAATAGGGTAGATAATCCCGACATCAAGTAGTTTGAGAACTTCAGTTTTCACAACATCTTTCATGTGTGTATTTAATCTCCTTTGTGGTTGTTGAGATGTTTTTTGCATTTTCTTCTAAGTGAATTTTGTGAGTGCAAATTAGTGGATTAATGCCCTTGAGATCTTTTAGTGTCCAACCAATTGCATTTTTATGTCTTCTAAGCATATCAACTAATTTACCTTCCTGATCACTTGCTAGTTTGGAAGAAATTACCACCGGATATGTTTCATCTTCTCCAAGAAATGCATACTTCAATTCTTCTGGCAAGGGTTTTAACTCCAATATGGGTGGTTCGTCTTTGTTCTCATATTTTGCCTCAAATTATTCCTCTGATCCTGGTAACGAGTGATACCTGATAAAATCATTAAGATCAATTTCAATATTTTCTTTAACAGTTTCAATTGAACAATATCTAATTGATCACGAGCACTCCCTTCTTGAATGTTTTCTTCCACAAGAGTTTCAATAAGATTTTCATCTTCACTTTCATCTCCTTTGTCATGTGGTTGCTTACAAAGATTAAAAACATTAAGCTCCAAGGTCATGTTACCAAATGACAACTTCATTATTCCATTCCTGTAATTTATAAGAGCATTAGAAGTTGCTAAAAATGGACGACACAGAATTATAGGAATTGCTTTACAAGCTTCGATAGGTTGTGTATCTAAAACTATGAAATCGACAGGATATACAAAATTATCAACTTGGACCAACACGTCTTCTACCATACCTCTTGGCACTTTAACAGATCTATCGGTAAGTAAAAGTGTTACCGAAGTAGATTTTAACATCGCCTAGATTGAGTTCTTGATAAACTGAATATGGAAGTAAATTCACACTAGCTCCAAGATAAAGCAAGGCTTTCTTAATCTTTTGTTCTCCAATAATACATGAAATATTAGGAAAACCAGGGTCTTTGTATTTCAAATTATTATTATTTTGAATGATTGCACTTACTTGTTCGGCTAAAAATGCTTTCTTTTTCACATTCAATTTTCTTTTACATTGCACAAGTCTTTCAAAATTTGGCATATGATGGTACCTGTTTTATTGCATCTATTAAAGGAATATTAACTTTTACTTGTTTTAAAATATCATATATATCAGAATTCAAATTTGATTTTTTTGTATTTTTCAATGCATGAGGGAATGGTGGTGACACTGTCTGTTGAACCTCCTCTTCGCAAGTTATGGGTTCCACTTCCTTACCCTTTGGAGTTGATTGATCATCATCTTCACAAGGTTCAAGAATGATTTTTCCACCAACCTTACACTTCTAAGGGTAATGACAGATTTTACCTGATCCATCAGTTGAGTTCCAGAAGTTCCAGTTTGTGATGATGATCCTTGGGATTAGGCTGTGGTTGTGAAGGAAATTTACCTTTTTCATGAACATTAAGTGCAGATGCAAATTTAGCAAGAGTATCTTTCAAATCTGTCATGGTTTGAGCAGTTTGAGTATTGATAGACTCTTGCTTTGCAATGAAAGAATTCAATATATCTTCCAAGTTCCTTTTAGGTGGAGGAACATAGTGTGCATAATTTTGAAAATTTTGTTGATTTTGGAAATGTGGTTGTGAAAATTGTGCAGCATTATTATTCCTCCAACTAAAATTTGGATGATTTCGCCAACCTGGATTGTAATTTTGAGAAAATGGTTCAAAATTTGGCCTTTTGAAATTGTTCAAAACAGGCTTGTTCATGGAGACATTCTTTGAAAGAGGGCAAAGTGGGACAATCTTTTGTAGAGTGATCACTTGTATCACGATGTGACACGCAATTTCTTGAACAGATTTTAATTGACCATTCTTTTTCAATTCAAGTGCCTCAACTTTTCTCGCCATAGATGTAAATCTAGCTTGGAGATCATGTTCATCTTTGAGGGTGTACATACCTCCACCAGATGTGGGAGATTGAATCTTTTTGATTGTTCGATTGTACCTATAGTGTCCCAATTTTGAGCATTTTCAGCTAATGAATCTAGATACTCAATTGCCTGTTTGGATCTTTATCTTCAAATGTTCCATTACACATAATTTAGAACCCGTAAATCAGTAGACGTATAAGCCATGCATAATTCTAGATTTTTAAAATTTAGTTGACTTCATCGCATGATTATTTTAAATGCATTTGTTTGAAGTTAATTTTTTATTATTTCATTGCAGTGGTTTGATTTTTATCATTTCAGTTATTTCAGTGAGGACGGACTGGAGTTGGAGTTTTGAGATAGAATTTAGGATTGAGAAATATTTCCAGAAGTTAATTTAGCTAGCAAGTAAGTTAATTTAAGTTAATAAGGAGATTTGGGGATTTATTATGACAACTTGAGGTGAGTAGAAAATAAGCTCATTTGAGTTACTTAATTAAGGATTTATTCAATAATTAATTAAGGGATTAGTGAGGCTTTTTAGAGTTGTTAATCTAGTAAATAACAACACTCCACATTCATTTTATTAGTAGATTTCGGCCACCCCTGGTTACTAGAGGATTCAATTGCCAACTCATCAACTTTGACCATTTCTTTGCATGTAATTAGTAGGATAAATCTAGGATTTTTGGGAGCACCATGTAATTAATAGTGGACATATCCTAGTCTAGAAAAAGAGAGAAATCGGCCACTATACTCTAGAATCACCAAGAGATCATTTGATAGCAATTCAAATTCAAAATTTCAAATGCATGAAGACTTGGTCTTGATATGATCCTTATATCTTGCACCATCCTCCTCACCCCTCATAACCAATCCATCACACTCCCTCCCCACCGAAATCAGACCCCTTTTCAGTAGAAAAAACGTGAGTAATAGCTAGGGAGAAAGGGAGAAAAATCGAGAACTAGAAAGAACAAGAGTAGCGATCCACCTCCTCCGTGCCGCGTCGTTGTGGTTTTCGCTCGTTTCTATTTCAAACGATAACCAGGCATGTCTAGAATTTCTTTCAAACCTCAATCAAGTCATATTAGCAATTATTTTTCAGTACATGATCATGTTTTATCATGCAAAAACCGAAATACATCATAGAATTTTCAGAAAATAATGCATGCAGATTTCGGCCCTTTCATGACAAGCTTCACGTTTTTTCGAGTTTTGTTGTTTCAGGTGATTGGTTCGATTCCAAGGCTCCAAAGGCGACATCTATACACGTAATATGATGCATTAGGATCAGATTTGTCCGTTCATTCAAGCCCCTGGTTGCTGGAAATTCAGAAATGGACAGCAACCTCTCATTTGGTCCATTATGAGTTTCGAAATTCAGTTTTGATGGCAAGGAGGAAGGATCTGATCTTGGCTGCCCCAAGGGCCTATAGCCATGGTTAGATCACTTCCCTATCATGTCTAAGACGTGACTAAGTCGCCCTTTTGGTGGCTTGGTCCATGGCTCATCGGTTTTAATAAAAACATCACAGCAGACCCATGTCCCTTCGGCCCCTTCAAATTTCAGCATAGCATTTCGGTTTTAGGTTGCTTGGTATGGATCTTGGTTGGCCTATGGCCCATATCCACGGTTCATACCATGCTATTAGATGTCTAGATCGTGCCATGGGTCAATCAAATGGCCACTGGAACGACGCAAGACATCGATCAAAGCAAAACACTACACACGCATGCACGGTTGTTTCTCGGTTGGAGTTTCGGTTTGAGTTATGGTGTGACGCGGATTGTGGCTGGCCTAAGACCCTTAGCCATGGTTCAAATCACTCCTTGGGATGTTGGTAAGAGTTCTCTGATCGGTGGTTCACGCCTCCAATGGCGGTAGTCTCGAAAACACACAAGTTACGCAATGGTACAGTTGTTGGAATTTTACAGCAAATTGCTGTGTCGGTTCGGTGGCTTCGTTCGAGTTCTCGGTTGGCTTTTAGACCTATTGACTTGGACTGGACAGTGAACCTTTGAGTTGGTAAGGTCATGTTTTTGACTGTTCGTGATTCGGATCATTTTTGAGGTCGTACGAGAATTTACGGTGCGATGTGCCAAAATTGACACTCGAAAGAGCGTTTCGTGTTTTGGCCTCTATTCCACCTAGATTTCGACCCTATCATTTTAGGAGCATTATTTTATGATTTTTCAGCATATTTTAATCATGACTATACGTCGGTTCGGGTGTCGGCTCAGGTTGGCTCGGAGTCATGATTAAATGCGAAGTCATTAGGCGTCATAGTCGCATCTTTTGAACTAAATTGCATAGTTGGTCAAGTTTAAGCTATTGCATATTTTACATGGCACAGTTAGGTTGCAGCGAGCCTGGGGACGATCCCAATGCAATCCAGTTGGTAAAATTACGGGACATTTTCATTATGCCAGTTAATTATTCTACGTGCATTAAATAGAAAATGATTATTTTGAGATTTAGTGCTATATGGCTTTGTGTTCATTCACTATGTGGGAGTATTATACGGTCGTCCAGTGACCGCTCAGTTCAGTTGTACCACCCGGTCGCCAGTGACCGCCAGCTCAGTTCGTTTCAGCCTCCCCGGTAGCCGTTACCGATCAGTTTCAGCTTAGTGCAGTGGCCACAGGCGTAAAACATAATTCTCAACAGAAAATTTTACCAGATATTTCAGTACAGTCTCCAAGGAGCAAATATTTTTACAGTGATTTCCAGTTCAGTTATGCACGTATTATAATTGCTCAGTACAGATTATTTTCAGTATGCCTCAGGACAGGATATTTTATCACATGCATATTTTAAATTCAGATTTTACTCGTTACCTGCGATTATGCATGCTGAGTCTTTAGGCTCACTAGACTTGATTGTTGTAGGTACTGATGAGGCCAGGGCCGAGGGCGGGGACCAGTGAGCCAGCTTGGGTCGGCAGTAGTGGCACCCGAGGACCTCAGAGCAGCAGTTGTTATTTTATTCCGCAAACATTTTATCAGTCGTTGGATATTTTTAAATTGTGATTTTTGGCAAACTTTATTTTCTTCCGCTGTATGTTTTGAAATATTGAACTTGATTCACCAGTGATTTTATGAATTAGGTCATTTATGTTCTTTTAAAAAGAAAATTTTAAATTTTCCGCAAATTTTCAAGCAAGAAGTTCTAGGGCACTTTACAAGGTATCAGAGCCAGGTTCTGTATAGGGTTTCACTACTACTGACCGCGAGAAGCTCACGAAGCCACGTCTTCGGTCTGTAAGTTTTTCAGTTCATCATTTTGCTCAGCATTTTAGTTAAAGCATGAATTATTTTGACAGCATGCTTCCATGAAATAATTTCAACCAGATTTTCAGTATTTCAGTGTTCATTCAAAATAAATTATGGAATTATGCATGTTAGTTACGTATGGGTTATGTGGAACAGTATGCCCCCTAGACGCATTTTAGAGCGCAACAGAGAGGAGGAGCCTCGCGCCGAGACAGGAGGGAGGAGCGTAGACCGGAGGGAGACCTACCACCTCCTCCACCACCCCACCGGACATGAGTGCCCAGATGTTAGCTGGGATGGCACAGTTCTTCGCACAGTTTGCGGGGGACAATGCCGCAGCCGTAGCCGCAGCCGCAGCCAGGTCGACAGGGCCCGAGGCTGTTATGAGCGATTCATGAAGATGCGCCCGAAGGAATTCTCTGGGACATCTGACCCCATGGTTGCCGAGGGATGGATCAAATCCCTCGAGGTTATCTTCGAGTTTATGGAGCTGGGAGACGCAGACCGAGTCCGATGTGCCACCTATCTGTTCACTGGAGACGCCCGCTTATGGTGGGAAGGAGCTTCGGTAGCCTTGACTTTGGCTACACTTTCATGGATCCGCTTTACGGAAGTTTTCTACTCCAAGTATTTTGCTGAGGAGGTTCGCACCAGGCTGACCACCGAGTTCATGAGTCTGAGGCAGGGGGATATGACGGTTACGGAGTTCATCCGTAAGTTCGAGAGGGGCTGTCACTTTGTGCCCCTGACGCGAATGATGCCAGAGCCAAGCTGATGCACTTCCTGGTGGGTTTATGGCCGATCTTGCGCCGGGATGTTAGGGTATCTGACCCTGCTACTTATGAATTGCCGTCTCCAAGGCCTTAGCCGCAGAGCAGGATCTGCGGGATATCGAGAGGGATCGCCAGGGAAAGCGCCCAGTCCAGGCACCGCACCGCCCTCCTCCTCATCAGCATCAGCAGCAGAATAAGAGGTCTTTTCATGGACCGCCCAGGGAGGAACCGAGCAGCAGCAGCAGCAGCAGCGGGGACGCCCAGCCCTGAGGACTCAGGAGCACCCCGTCTGTCCCAGGTGCTCACGTCGCCATCCTGGAGCATGCATGGCTGGCTCAGGAAAGTGTTTTAAGTGCGGCAGTCCAGACCACATGTTGCTGCAGTGCCCTCAGAGGAATCTGCCTACTCAGGGCAGAGTTTTTGCTCTCCATGCCGCGGAAACCAACCATGAGACTATGTTGTTGACAAGTACCTTTAAACTTTAAGTTATTATTTGAATTTCCGTGCTTTGGGAATAAGGATTAAGATTGAACTTTTAGGATTGCATGCTCTACTCAGTATTTTGGAGATTTAAGTTAGAAGAACTTTGACAATTGAATGTCTATAAGTTTAGTTCTTGTAACTACTGGATTCAACTTAGAGCTCCGCTCTTTCAGGGAGAATTTTTATATCTGGTTCCGCTACCAAGGCCTTGATAGATTCAGGGGCCACTCACTCGTTTATTTCGGAGGTCTTTACAAACTTTCTCAAGATCCAGACCATTGGGCTAGATACAGCCTTTTCAATAGTGTTGCCGTCAGGCAAGGAGATGGGCAGCTACAAACGTTATCCGATATATAGACCTTGAGTTGCACGGTAAACTTGTTTATGCGGATCTGATTGTGCTACCGATGCCAGAATTTGACATCATCCTAGGGATGGACTGGCTATTGAGGAACAGAGTGTTGATAGAATTCCAGCGGAGATCTGTTCTTGTCCGACCACCTGGAATGGAGCAGTTCTTATTTGAGCCGGACAGGTACTTTCCTTTACCGCGCATTATTCCTTATGTTCAGGCTAGGAAAACTGCATAGAGGGTGTCGGGCATTTCTAGAGACCTT